>NC_069501.1:1206143559-1206256059 GCF_027579735.1 Bombina bombina | reverse complement strand
TTTGGGCTTTACCCGGGTAATCCTAGAATTACCCAAATGCTTCTGGATAATAAAAACAAAAAACATCGGGCTTTAGCCGGGTAATGCTAGGAGCACATACCAAGAATAAATTAAACATTTTTATTTTGGATTACACAAACACATATGTTTTGTACAATGTTTTTGTGACAACAAAAGAAAATTAATTTTTTTTATACTTAAAGTAGATTTTTCTATGTTTTGTAGCATGTTTAACAGTAAATTAAACATTTTTACAACAACATGAAACATTTTTATTCATGAAACATGTTTATTTTTCAAAATTATTTTTTTTTATTTTTCATATGTTTTCTAACATGTTTTTTTAGGAATTAAATATTTTTGTGTTATTGTGTTCTTGGACAGACCGGACTGTTTTCCAACGGACATTTGTCTGTCAGATTATTATCTGTCGCATGCACATTCAGTCCATGAAACTTTAAAAGCACCTCAAGGGGGGTGGGACCCATGATTAGGTTCCCAGAGTTGGTTCCGGCGCCCGAGGCTCTGATTATAATAGAACTCTCTGGAGTATATCTGCCCTTGGCCATTAATGCATGATTATTCTCTGATTGGTTGTGCATCCAGTGACCTCACTGAGACATGGACCAATTAGATCATGCATTAACAGCCAAGGGCAGATACGCTCCAGAGAGTTCAGTGCTAATCAGAGCCTCGGGCACTGCAACCATAGCAGAATATGTTTTATGTATTTTTAAATAAAGATTCCTATATATCTGTATATATCTATACCTATATATAATCATTTATATATAGGTATAAATATATATTGTATAAAAAAAATCAAGCATCAATATAGGTAAAATATTTATTTATGAATAAATAGAACATATTCTGTTATGTTATAAAAATATGAATATTTCATATTCCGATGTTCTTGTCAGATTAGCGCAAGTGCGAAAATGCGATCTTGTTTGCTCGATAGTCTGGTGTTAGTTTATTTTTCCACTTTTTTTTCTCCATTGACTTTTATGGGTGAATACATGAACGCCTATGTAATTTTCGATGTTCAGATTTTTGCGCTAGTCGGTTACCGCTTGCGCAAAATTCTTTTTTTTTTTTAAACTTGTAATATGAGCGCTACCTGACTAGAGCAAAAAGCTTTACTCTCGTGGAGTTTTTCGCGATCGCAAAAATAAAATATACTGCGCCACTTGTAATCAAGCCCCTAAATAAATCCTAGATAGAATGATGCATTCAATGAAGAGATTAGATTGAGAATAACATGCAGATGTATTTCATTAGCTGTTTAAATATTGACAAAATAAGTGTTACGTTTTAGGGGCCTATTTATGTAAGTGCGAGCGGACATGATAAGATGTAGCCACTAGCAGGCCTCAGAGCAGGCAGACAAGTTATGGAACAGCGGCCTTTAGACTTCTGCTTCATAACTTATGTTTCCTGGCGAGCCTGAAGGCGAGCCTGGAACAAGGGGCATCAAGCTCCATACGGAACTTGATAAATCGGCCCCTTAGTGTCTATAAAACAACGTGAGCTGCCATGTTGTAACTTAGGTTACCTTCTCTGCTGTGGCCAATTATCGAGAGTTATATATAGGTCACTAGAGTGTGCAGCCAATGGCTGTGTGGTATTTTGCAGTGTTCTGCACTTCCATTTCTAACATGAACTGAAATGCTCAGACTTTCAGAATGAAATTAAAGGAAAAGGGAACAAAATAAACAATGAAAGTATATTGCAGAGTTTATATATATATATATATATAATTTATCATTTTACATTACCATCTCAAGTGTTTAATAACCCCTTTAACTATGTCAAGCAAAATAGTATCAAGTTTAATTTCTTCCCTTTGACATACACAATTGCATTTCTTTTTAGTACAATTTCCTTTCAAGTGTCATTTACTTGTATAAGTAAGTTACGTGCAGCAAAAGAGGAGTCAGAAATAAATTGGTCATTTTAGACTTTGACAAAACCACAACAGATTATAAAATGATTCTGTTTTTAAAGTTTGAAGGATACATTGACCTCTTGAGCATGTCAGATCTTGAAGCAGCAACAGGGAATAGCTGCATGAGTAAGCTCCAGCATAAATAATGGCTTTAAAAAGATGCACATTCAATCAAACCCAAGTGTGTTAATGTATTTGGTCTTTTACGTAATCCTTCAAATTAATATGTGTCTAGACTCCATTGATTTATTTAAGCGCAATGCTATTTATTTAGAAAAAAAACAGACCACATAAACGTAACTGCATGAATTTAATAAATCAGTTTAGACACTGCTTATATCTAAGATGTTCTATCCAAATTATTTATAAATTGCTTATTCAAATGTACCTGAATTACAATTAGGCCCTCAATTACCCTTGAATTTGTTTGATAACTTTTGTCCTGTGTCTTAAAAATGTTGCATCATCGTTGTAGTTGTATCTTTGTGCCCATGCACAGCACTGAAGAATTTTTTGGAGCATTATAAATAAATAAAAATTATTTTAGTTTCCCCCCCCCCCCCCAAGTTAATTGTATTTTTCCATTTTAACGTTAGGAGAGCAGGGTTTTAATCAGTAAATATAATCATAGTATTTTCCCCAAACCCTAACGGCTAGATTTAGAGTTCTGCAGCCAAAGGGGTGCGTTAGCTACGTGTGTATTTTTTCCCCCGCACCTTTAAAATACCGCTGGTATTTAGAGTTCACAGAAGGGCTGCGTTAGGCTCCAAAAAGGGAGCGTAGAGCATAATTTACCGCCACTGCAACTCTCAATACCAGCGGTGCTTAGGAAACAATGGGGCAGTTTGGGCTGAAAAAAAAACTAACACCTGCAAAAAAGCAGCGTTCAGCTCCTAACGCAGCCCCATTGTTTCCTATGGGAAAACACTTCCTATGTCTGCACCTAACACCCTAACATGTACCCCGAGTCTAAACACCCCTAACCTTACACTTATTAACCCCTAATCTGCCGTCCCCGCTATCACTGACCCCTGCATATTATTATTAACCCCTAATCTGCCGCTCCATACACCGCCGCAACCTACGTTATCCCTATGTACCCTAATCTGCTGCCCCAAACACCGCCGACCCCTATATTATATTTATTAACCCCTAATCTGCCGCCCCCAACGTCGCCGCCACCTACCTACAATTACTAACCCCTAATCTGCCGACCGGACCTCACCGCTACTCTAATAAATGTATTAACTCATAAAGCAAAGTCTAACCCTAACACTAACACCCCCCTAAGTTAAATATAATTTTATTCTAACGAAATAAAATAATTCTTATTAAATAAATTAATCCTATTTAAAGCTAAATACTTACCTGTAAAATAAACCTTAATATAGCTATAATATAACTAATAATTATATTGTAGCTATTTTAGGATTAATATTTATTTTACAGGCAACTTTGTATTTATTTTAACCAGGTACAATAGCTATTAAATAGTTAATAACTATTTAATAGCTACCGGCGTTAGCCCAGAAAGCTCTTAACTCCTGGCTTTTCTCTGCGGCTGTAGTCTTGTCGTTAGATTTCTAACGCTCACTTCAGCCAAGACTCTAAATACTGGCGTTAGAAAGATCCCATTGAAAAGATAGGATACGCAATTGGCATAGGGGGATCTGCGGTATGGAAAAGTCGCGGCTGGAAAGTGAGCGTTAGACCCTTTCATGACTGACTCTAAATACTAGCGGCCGGTAAAAACCAGCGTTAGGCCCCTCTAACGCTGGTTTTGACGGCTAATGCAGAACTCTAAATCTAGGCGTAAGTTTTTGTAAATATACATAACCTAAGAGTTTCGCCTTATAATGTTTCAGTGTGTTAATAAAATAATATATCTTCACCTGACCATTTTTGCTAAATCAGCAAAGTTATATTTTAAAAAGTCTAAGAAATAATTATGATAATTTTAGTATGGTTCTTCATTCGTTAGCTATAAAGTGTACATAATGTTACAAATTTTAGGCATTGTGTTATTGCAAAGAATGAATATATTTGCCAAGAAAATAACTTGAATAGATGCCATTTATGTACTGTTTTTCACACCACATACTGTGTCAACTTATTATTTGCTTACATAGTATGGCATAAATATGAAGGTAAAAAAAATTAAATAAATAAAGCTTATGGAATGAAAATATAAAGGCCTGGATCACAATCTATCATTGATTTCCTCCCAAAACTGCTTTTGATTTGTGACTGAATTGGTTGTCGAGTTTTTTTGAGTGATTACAATGCAATATTGTTATGTTTGTTAAAAGCCCACTACATCAAACGAGTTTTCAACAGAAAAGGTCCCAAAAATACATTTTTATGTGTTAACTACCTGTTCTCAAAATAAAAAACTGTTAGGTCACCCACTGACAAATACAATAGCCCATTCATACCTCTTAAGGTTACAGGAAAGCTCTAGCCAAGTAACCCTTTTGTTCACTCTGCTAGGGAAATACTCATTTACATCTGTGAAATTTAACTTATTGTCATTAAAATACATCCTCAACATTCAAATGCCATAGGTATCTTAGCATAATGGATATACTTCCATAGTCACTTTAGGACCCATCTACAAATGGTTTGTTTTTATTTTTAATTTCAATATTTGATTGTAAGTCACACTTGCACTGTCATGATTGTCAATAACAGTACTAGCATCTTTTAAATTGGGTTTTAAAAGGGGATTGCTCAATCGTGACTTTCATTGAAAACTATTGTAATGAGTTGTCTGCACTACTGTTAGACCCTCTAATTGCATCTAGGCAGAATTGCAAGTCTAACCTTATTAATCTAGCTATCCTCAAACAAAATTATCCAGAGCAGCCTGTATATTATTACTATTTTGTATTACTAAGTTACATTTTAAGGCCCAAATTTTTTTTTCACAAGGGCCCTCTGTAGAGTAGGTCTGCTACTGGATTGTAATCGTTTATGTGGTCAGGATGGGCATACTGGCACATTTCTTCTATGTATATATGGTCACTTTTAATCTTTGACAAGTATTGTTTTTGAAAACATACAATACCCCCCCAACATTACAACCCACCACCCACATACCCCTAATCTAACCCAAACCCCCCTTAAATAAACCTAACACTAAGCCCCTGAAGATCTTCCTACCTTATCTTCACCACGCCTGGTATCACCGATCCGTCCAGGCTCCGATGTCTTGATCCAAGCCCAAGCGAAGAAGTTCCTCATCGGGCAGAAGTCTTCATCCTATCCGGGCAGAAGAGGAGATCCGGACCGGTAGACATCTTCATCCAAGCGGCATCTTCTATCTTCTTCCATCCGATGACGAGCAGCTCCATCTTCAAGACCTCCGGCGCGGATCCATCCTCTTCTTCCGACGTCCTAAAACCGAATGAAGGTTCCTTTAAGGGACGTCATCCAAGATGGCGTCCCTCGAATTCCGATTGGCTGATGGAATCAGCCAATCAGATTCAAGTTCAATCCGATAGGCTGATCCAATCAGCCAATCAGATTGAGCTTGCATTCTATTGGCTGATCGGAACAGCCAATAGAATGCGAGCTCAATCTGATTGGCTGATTTGATCAGCCAATCGGATTGAACTTGAATCTGATTGGCTGATTCCATCAGCCAATCAGAATTTTCCTTCCTTAATTCCAATTGGCTGATAGAATCCTATCAGCCAATCGGAAGTCGAGGGACGCCATCTTGGATGACGTCCCTTAAAGGAACGTTCATTCTGTTTTAGGACGTCGAAAGAAGAGGATGGATCCGCGCCGGAGGTCTTGAAGATGGAGCCGCTCGTCATCGGATGGAAGAAGATAGAAGATGCCGCTTGGATGAAGATGTCTACCGGTCCGGATCTCCTCTTCTGCCCGGATAGGATGAAGACTTCTGCCTGATGATGAACTTCTTCAGCCGCTGCTTGGATCAAGACTTCAGCCGGAGGTTGGATGTCTTCAGCCCCCGCTTGGGCTTGGATCAAGACATCGGAGCCTGGACGGATCGGTGATACCCGGCGTGGTGAAGATAAGGTAGGAAGATCTTCAGGGGCTTAGTGTTAGTTTTATTTAAGGGGGGTTTGGATTAGATTAGGGGTATGCGGGTGGTGGGTTGTAATGTTGGGGGGGGGGGTATTGTATGTTTTTTTTTCCAGGCAAAAGAGCTGAATTCTTTGGGGCATGCCCCGCAAAAGGCCCTTTTAAGGGCTGGTAAGGTAAAAGAGCTTTTCTATTTTAATTTTAGAATAGGGTAGGGCATTTTTTTATTTTTGGGGGCTTTGTTATTTGATTAGGGGGTTTAGAGTAGGTGTAATTAGCTTAAAATTGTTGTAATATTTTTCTAATGTTTGTAAATATTTTTTTATTTTTTGTAACTTAGTTCTTTTTTATTTTTTGTACTTTAGTTAGTTTATTTAATTGTATTTATTTGTAGGTATTGTATTTAATTAATGTATTGATAGTGTAGTGTTAGGTTTAATTGTAGATAATTGTAAGTATTTTATTTAATTAATTTATTGATAGTGTAGTGTTTAATTGCAACTTAGGTTAGGATTTATTTTACAGGTAATTTTGTAATTATTTTAACTAGGTAACTATTAAATAGTTATGAACTATTTAATAGCTATTGTACCTGGTTAAAATAAATACAAAGTTGCCTGTAAAATAAATATTAATCCTAAAATAGCTATAATATAATTATAATTTATATTGTAGCTATATTAGGATTTATTTTACAGGTAAGTATTTAGCTTTAAATAGGAATAATTTATTTAATAAGAGTTCATTTATTTAGTTAGATTTAAATTATATTTAACTTAGGGGGGTGTTAGGGTTAGGGATAGACTTAGCTTTAGGGGTTAATACATTTATTAGAGTAGCGGTGAGGTCCGGTCGGCAGATTAGGGGTTAATAATTGTAGGTAGGTGGAGGCGACGTTGGGGGCGGCATATTAGGGGTTAATAAATATAATATAGGGGTCGGCGGTGTTAGGGGCAGCAGATTAGGGGTACATAGGGATAATGTAGGTGGCGGCGGTGTGCGGTCGGCAGATTAGGGGTTAATAATTGTAGGTAAGGTAGCGGTGACGTTGGGGGCGGCAGATTAGGGGTTAATAAATATAATATAGGGGTCGGCGGTGTTAGGGGCAGCAGATTAGGGGTACATAGGGATAATATAGGTTACAGCGGTGTGCGGTCGCCAGATTAGGGGTTAAAAAAATTTAATAGAGTGGCGGCGATGTGGGGGGGCCTCGGTTTAGGGGTGCATAGGTAGTTTATGGGTGTTAGTGTACTTTAGAGCACAGTAGTTAAGAGCTTCATGAAACGGCGTTAGCCCAGAAAGCTCTTAACTCCTGGCTTTTTGCTGCGGCTGGAGTTTTGTCGTTAGATTTCTAATGCTCACTTCAGCCACGACTCTAAATACCGGCGTTAGAAAGATCCCATTGAAAAGATAGGATACGCAAATGGCGTAGGGGGATCTGCGGTATGGAAAAGTCGCTGCTGGAAAGTGAGCATTAGACCCTTTCCTGACTGACTTTAAATACCAGCGGTAGCCCAAAACCAGCGTTAGGAGCCTCTAACGCTGGTTTTGACGGCTAACGCCAAACTCTAAATCTAGGCGTTAGTTTTCTTTTGTGAGATTATTGAAGCAATTATAGTTGAATCAACTGTTCCTTTACTTTGGGACATTGAATTTATTAATAATTTGATTATGTTTGCCTCCCAACAGTCAGTAATATGATTGTAATTTATATAAATAGTTTTTTTGAATGTCAAAAGTTCAATTGACAATTCTCCTTTTAGGAATTCCACTGATCCCCAGTTTGATAAATTTGAGCCAATATAATGAGTTAAATGCCAGACAATGTTCTATTTCCTTTCTAACCCCGTTTTCATCTGTTTTTGACCATTGCAGATTTACTGCTACAATTGTAATCTGCTGGGAACATGATGTGTAAGCAAAACCATGACAGCGTGTTGCATAGAAATCCAAAAGACTGCATTTTTCACTGAATATTTCTTTAACAGAGCAACAGAGATATAATTAAGATACTGGTTCAGATGTTATACGTTGTCTAGCTAAAGGACAATTGACTTTTCTGGCATTTCCAAAAAGAAAAAGTCACTTTATAAAATTTTAAAGCATATGAAAGAAAGCCAAAAAAATGCTGTATGGAGTTAAGCCAAGTGTATTCAACCAATGGTTTCCTCCAGGTCACTGTTATTAAAGTACAGTTGAGTTAAATGGACAGTCAACACCAAAATTGTTATTGTTTAAAAATATAGATTGCGCCTTTACTACCCATTCCCCAGCTTTGCACAACCAACATGGTTATATTAATATACGTTATAACCTTTAAAAAGCTATAAATAAAAAGTCATGTGATCAGAGGGCTTTCAGAAGAGGCTTAGATACAAGGTAAGTACATGAAAGGAATGAGAAGATGTCCTGTAAAATCTTTAATATTTATTAGGAAGACCAAAATAAGTGTTACATCCAAAATGCAAAAAACAAACAAAAATTGGAGAAAGTTATTTTGACTACCTAATAGCCTTGCTCATAGTCTATAAGTAAGGCTATTGGGTAGCCGAAACGCGTAAAACAGCCCTCCCGCAGGTCTTATTTCTAACTTTCTCCACTTTATTTTTTGCATCTTGGATGTACCTTACAAGTACTTACTACAGCGGTGAAGATCGCATAGGACCAGTACACTCTTCCTTGGTGTCTCAGGAGCATTTTTCTATTGAGCTAGTAATTCCAGCTTGTACCGGGTGATATCATCAGAGGCCGATGATGCACGTGACTCAGCACGGATTACGGTACACCAAATGTTGGGAGTTCAGAGCAGTTGAGAGGTGAGGACATGTTAAGGCAGAAGAGCACTACAGTGCAAGTCAGAGCAGTGAGAAGGTGCATGTGAGTACTGTCAGTGAGACCGAGAATGTATAATAGTCCTAAAAAGCAAAGGGTTTAAACAGCACTGCTATGCTCTTCCAACAATAAGGGATAACATATGTAGTAATCTATGAAAAAAACAATAAAAAATACTCAGTCCCACTGCACAAAGAATGAAACAAAGTATTACAGAGGTGCCACTTCTCAGGCAGGTGAAAGATCCCAGATGATCAAATGCCACAGTCAGCTCTTCAACAAAAGCCAAATATCTGGATATGAAAACACAATGGCGTAGTAACTCAGGTGATATCCCCACAGGTGAATATTCCCCCTTGTGTACTCACAAAGTCACAGCACTTATCATAAAGTGCAAGATAGTTCAGTCTGGGTCCTAAGAGCTCCCCAGCTAGCTCACAACCGGTCACAGTCAGCAGCCAATCATATCACCAAATCCCAGAGCAAACACAATTTACCATACAGGATCTAATGGCAGGCTGGTTAAATAGACCAAGCTTAACTTGGATATAAAATGTATTTAAAAATGGGACATCCTAAAACATTTAATGTGAAAATGGCTTAATAGGTAAAAAAGCTGCCAAATGTTAATTAATTGCTGCATAATTTTGCACAACCCAAGATTTCCACTACCCAAGCCTATCCTAGAAGTTTCGTGGATTTTGGAGTCCCACAAGGCAAATAAGTGACATTAAGCTTGTTTTTTGGGGAGCTTAATGTGGCTTAACTTATTAACTATTTTTTTTACAATCCTAAACATTTAATGTAAGCAGCTTAATGTAAAAAGAGCTTAATGTACCAAAATTCACCTAAACATCAATCAATTGCCTTGAAACTTGGCACACACTCCGTTTGTCACTTTCCAAACCTATCCTAGAAATTTCATGGATTTTGGTTTCCCACAAGGCAAATGAGTGACATTAAGCTTGTTTTTTTGGGGAGCTTAAAGGGACACTGAACCCACATTTTTTCTTTCATGATTCAGATAGAGCATGCAATTTTAAGCAACTTTCTAATTTACTCCTATTATCAATTTTTCTTTGTTCTCTTGCTATCTTTATTTAAAAAAGAAGGCATCTAAGCTTTTTTCTTGGTTCAGACCTCTGGACAGCACTTTTTATTAGTGGATGAATTTATCCACCAATCAGCAAGGACAACCCAGGTTGTTCACCAAAAATGGGCCGGCATCTAAACTTACATTCTTGCATTTCAAATAAAGATACCAAGAGAATTAAGAAAATTGATTATAGGAGTAAATTAGAAAGTTGCTTAAAATTTCATGCTCTATCTGAATCACGAAAGAAAAAATTTGGGTTCAGTGTCCTGTTAACGTACAAAATTGAACTTAGATGTTAACCAATTTCCCACAAACTTTTCACAATACATTAATCTATCTATTCAAAGATATTCTGAAAATTTAAGGACATTTGATAAAACAAACCAAAAGTTATTCGCATTTATCTATTTTTTTACAATCCTAAAACGTTTAGGGGCCCATTTATCAAGCTCCAGATGGAACTTGAGGGCCCGTGTTTCTGGCGAGCCTGCAGTCATCGCCAGAAACAGCAGTTATGAAGCAGCGATCTAAAGACCGCTGTTCCATAACCCTTTCCGCCTGCTCTGAGCCACCATATGTTTTAGGATTGTAAAAAAATAGTTAAATGTGAATAACTTTTGGTTTGTTTTATCAAATGTCCTAACATTTTCAGAATATGTTTGAATAGATAGATTAATGTATTGTGAGCAGTTTGGGGGAAATTGGTTAACATCTAAGTTCAATTTTGTACGTTAAGCCACATTAAGCTCCCCAAAAAACAAGCTTAATGTCACTCATTTGCCTTGTGCAAAATTAAAATCCATGAAACTTCTAGGATAGGCTTGGATAGTGGAAATCTTGGGTTGTGCAAAATTATGCAGCAATTGATTAACATTTGGCCACTTTTTTACTCATTAAGCTACATTAAGCCATTTTCACATTAAATGTTTTAGGATGTCCCTTTAAAAACTTGTTAAAAACATATAAATGCTGGACATATGTACTAATCTAGCTTTTGAACGGATGATATTTGACTGGGGGCTCCTTTCTCTGTCAATAGATAAAACTAACCACAGATACTTTCTGCATGTTTTACTAACACTAGATACAAAGTAATCACAGAGGTAAAAAGTGTATTAATGTAATATGTTGGTTATGCAAAACTGGGGAATGGGTAATAAAGGGATTGGCTATCTTTTTAAACAATACACATTTTAGAGTTGACTATCCCTTTAACATAAATCTGATACTAGATGTATATATTTATTTGAATCAAGAAAGACACATTTTTGGGTTTTATATCCCTTTAAAGTAAAACATTTTTTGCCCACTATTCTTCATTCACTTTTTTACAATTTATCCTTACCTTTCCCTATATGAAATGTAGCATTCCATCATTTAAATATTAGTATTTGAATGTTGATAGTCACAGGCTACTTTGTAACATTAGAAGTTTCCTACCTGATTAACCATTTTGTTGTTTGTTTTGAAGGAAAAGTGTTGCATCTTTCATACTGCATTCCAATTAGTTTTGTTTCACTTTAAATAGAAAGACTGTGCCATGACTGGCAATGCTTAAATGGAGCTTTGCTGGCACTTTTATTGTGCTGTACAATACACATTTATGCTCATTTGTTATTTTATGAAAAATAGATTTGTTTTCCTTAAAGGGAAATTATACATTTTTCTTCATTCTCTTGGTATCTTTATTTAAAAAACAAGAATGTAAAGCTTAGGAGCCGGCCCATTTTTTGTTCTGAACCTGGGTTGCACTTGCTGACTGGTGGCTAAATGTAGCCACCAATAAGCAAGCGTTATCCAGGGTTTAAGAAAAATGAATAGGAGTAAATAAGAAAGATTTAAGATAATTTGTCTCCACCGCCGCTAATGGAACTGTATTCTGCATAAATGCTACTTTTTCTATATTTATAACCATTAAAGGGACAGTGTACTGCAAAATTGGTTTCCCCTTAAAGGGACATAAAGTTTTTTTTTTCATGATTCAGATTCATGATTCAGACAGAGTATACAATTTTAAACAACTTTCCAATTTACTTCTATTATCAATTTTTCTTTGTTTTCTTATTATCCTCTGCTGAAAAGCCGGAAGGTAAGTTCAAGAGTGTCTGCCGCACTATATGGCAGCAGTTTTTCAACAATGTTGTACATTAGTAAGAACACTAGATGGCAGCACTGATTTCTGTTATGTAAAGTAAATTAGAAACGTTTTAAAAATTGTATTCTCTATCCGAATCATGAAAGAAAAAAATAATTGTGTTTCCAATGACTGCAGAGTTTAAAATGTATGGGAACGACTTTTTATGTTTATTTTTGTTCATGAAATAGCTGTTTCTGCCAATTAAAGCCACAACCCAATAAAATGGGTTAAGCTTTTATGGGGAGCAAATCTTTCTAATTATTTATCTTATTTCTCACGGTTTATTCAAATACCAATACGTGAACAATGGGAATCTAACACATCAGTACCTGTCTGTGACACACCCCATTGGGTACATGATTTCATCTAAACCTTTTTGTTTACATACGGCTAGATCATGAGTCTTGCGTTAGCCTTAAAAAGCAGCGTTGAGAGGTCCCAACGCTGCTTTTTAACGCTCGCTGGTATTATGAGTCTGGCAGGTACAAGTGTACCGCTCACTTTTCTTCCGCGACTCAAGGCTACCGCAAATCCCCTTACGTCAATTGCTTATTATTTATTTTTAATGGGATTTGTATAGGGTAGGGAATTTTATTATTTTGGGGGGCTTTTTTTATTTTATTAGGGGGATTAGATTAGGTGTAATTAGTTTAAAATTCTTGTAATTCTTTTTTATTTTCTGTAATTTAGTGGGGGGTTTTTTCCGTAATTTAGTTTATTTAATTTAATTGTAATTAATTGTAGGTAGTTTAGGTAATTAGTTTAATGATAGTGTAGTGTTAGGTGTAATTGTAACTTAGGTTAGGATTTATTTTACAGGTAATTTTGTACTTATTTTAGCTAGGTAGTTATTAAATAGTTAATAACTATTTAATAACTATTGTACCTAGTTAAAATAAATACAAAGTTGCCTGTAAAATAAATATAAACCCTAAGATAGCTACAATGTAACTATTAGTTATATTGTAGCTAGCTTAAGGTTTATTTTATAGTTAAGTATTTAGTTTTATTTATTTTGTTTTATTTAAATTATATTTAAGTTAGGGGGGGTTAGACTTATGTTTAGGGGTTAATAAATTTATTATAGTAGCGGCGACGTTGGGGTCGGAAGATTAGGGGTTAATAAATTTAATATAGTTGCGGCGACATTGGGGGGGCAGATTAGGGGTTCATAAGTATAATGTAGGTAGTGGCGGTGTCCGGAGCGGCAGATAAGGGGTTAATAATATAATGTAGGTGTCAGCGATAGCGGGGGCAGCAGATTAGGGGTTAATAAGTGTAAGATTAGGGGTGTTTAGACTCGGGGTTCATGTTAGGGTGTTAGGTGCAGACGTAAATTTTATTTCCCCTTAGGAAACAATGGGGCTGCGTTTTTGCAGGTGTTAGTTTTTTTTCAGCCCGCTCAGCCCCATTGTTTCCTATGGGGAAATTGTGCACAAGCACATTTTGCCAGCTTACTGCTGACTTAAGCAGCCCTGGTAAAGAGGTGAGATGTGGAGCTAAATTTTGCTCAACGCTCACTTTTCTGAGGCTAACGCCGGCTTGCAGAAAACTCTTAATACCAGCGTTGACTTAAGTGAGCGGTAAGAAAAAAAGGCTCGTTAGCACCGCACAGCCTTACCGACAAAACTTGTTATCAAGTCGATAGTTTTTCTATAACCTGTACTTAAGTTAATAACATTTTTAGTATAGATGGGAATGCAACAGGAAATTAAGCTATTTCAAATGACAAAATAAAGGTAAATTAGCCATTTGCTTTATTCTATTGGTATCCTTTGTTGAAGCCAGTAACACGAGGGATACATTTGATACAGAGAACAAATATGATAATAGACGTAAATAGGAAAGTTAAATAAAATCACATGCTCTGTCTGAATCATGAAATAAATATTGTGGGCTTTATGTCCATTTAAGGATTACAAAAATACAGTACACTGTCCCTTCAAAGTGACTATTGCACACAATGGGGCCGAATTATTAAGTTCCGAATGGAGCTTGATGCTCCTGTTTCCGCGTGAGCTTTCAGGCTTGCCGGAAACAGCAGTTATGAATCAGCGATCTACAGACCGCTGCTCCATAACTTGTCCGCCTGCTCTGAGGCCTATACGATAGGGCTGATTTGACACCCCCTGCTAGTGGCCGATTAGCTAAAAATCTGAATGGGGCGGCATTGCACAAGCAGTTCACAAGAACTGCTTGTGCAATGATAAATGCCGACAGGGTATGCTGTCGGCATTTATTGATTTGCGGCGGAAATGATACGCTACATCGGATCATGTCCACTCGCACTTTAATAAATCAGCCCCAATGTATTATTTGGTACACAAACTCAAGGATGGAACTTTTGGTAAATGTGTTAAAAAAAAATTTTTTTTCCTTCATAAAGGGACGTTGAAGTCAAAAGTAACTTTTCAAGACACTTGCAATGACAGGACACAGTGTATAGAATGTACCACTCAGTGGTGGGGTAAATTCCAAGATTGGCTCCCAGTTTGTATAGGTGATGACAAGGCTAAAAAACCTTTTTTTAATGCTGGTTAGTAGCAGTTGCTACTAGAAACGGTAGAATGTGCTGAAAGTGTAATTCGTTTGGTAGAATGAATAGTCCAGTGGACATTGGTTTTGGACTGTTGCTAAGGATTAAAGTCCATTCAAATTTGGTAATGGAATGTTATTTTCTATTTTCGAATGTTACTTACGTTTTCGAATATTCACATTCAAAATTTCGAAATGTAACATTTGATTTAACAAATACTATTCAGAAGTTCAATAGTTCATATGGTAGGGAATTTAGTAAATTGACACATAATAGATACAAATATATTAATTCAAATGTTTCTATTTTGAATATTGCATAATTTGAATATTACATTTAAAGAGAAAATTAGAAATACTTTTACAAATACATTGATTTGAATTTATCGAATTCAAATATTGCATAATTCAAATCAATTTATTAAATAAATTCAAATTGAATATTACATTTATAGAAAGCATTAGAAATACTATTACATTAACCCCTTACCACCCCTACTTATTTGTCTACAATGTTCCGATGTAAACATATAAGTAAAACATTTAAATTACGTGATTTCGGGATCCGATTCCATTTGGAAGAGCCTTCGGCTGCAGTACAGCCAAACGGCTATGATGTTCTAAGCCGTCCTAAGGGCTTTAAAACCCAGTGCGGTTAGGACAGCATAGACCATCATAAGGGCGGGAAGGGGTTAAACAAATTTTAGTATGTTGTAGAAACATTAAAAATTTGAAAAGAATGAACAAATATGTTAAAATTTGTTTCATTTTTCAAATGTTGCAAAACATTTGCACATCCCTAGTTGCTAGTGCTACACAGTAGTGTGCAGGTGATTTACAGACACAGTATACCAGTAACTTTTTATGTCCATTTAACATATTTCAAGTGTCGGCTCGACATTCAATATTCATATTTGCAAACACAGTTTACCTTTCAGTATATCCAATATAATATTTGATTAAACCAAGAAATCGGAAATAGTATAACTGTTATTCAAATATTGATTCTATTAGACTTTGAAAGACTTGCACATTTTAGAGATTCAATATTTGAATGCTAATTTCAATTTTTAAAATGTGCTTTCTTTAAGTCATATCTCTCAATACAGCAAAATATAAAATTTGAAAGATGATGTTACATTTAAGTGGTAGAACAAATATCAAGGCAACATTTAATCTGCTTTGCATTACCTACTTACAGAGCTCCACCAGTATCATGAGGAAAACTAAACATATCTTAGCCTTGCTGTAAAACACTGTGCTCACGATGTAATACATATTAAACAATCTCCAAGGTGTACGCACAAAATAGTTCTCCCAAATGACGTAGTTACATCGTGCGCACAAAATAACTATTACGTGCGCACAAGGTAACTGTATAATGCCAGTCTCCTCCTTCCGCAGGCGTTGCATTGCATGCTAGAGATAGGATGTATTGTCACCTAACTTGCACTCTCTGCCCATATGCTGCAAAGGTGTGTGGACTACTTCTTAAGTTGAGAATCTTGTACGCACGACATTTAGTTCATGGAGGGCATAGTCTAAAATAAATAAAATCTACAAAGAAAGACTTGATGAAATATGTATAGCTTAGAGGAGAGCAGGTAATTTTTTTATATGATAGAAACTAACAAATATATTAAGGGATTTACTAACAATATGGGGCATATTTATCAAAGTGTGAGTGGACATGATACGCTGCACATCGATAAATGCCGATAGCATACGCTGTTGCCATTTATCAATCGGTTTGATTTCTATCTGCTGCCTCACAGCAGGCGGACAAGTTAAGAAGCAGCGGTATTTAGACCGCTACTTTATAACTTCTGTTTCCGGCGAACCTAAAGGCATTCGGAGCTTGATAATTCGGCCGCTAAAGGCTGAAAGTATTTTTCACAAAAGAAAGTTGAAGGGTAGTAGGTTCAGGAGTAATTTGCGTAATAACTGACGTAAAAGGTTGTAAAGACAAACACTGGACTAGATTACTAATTACTAATTAGATTACTTAATCGGTAGGGGGTGTCAATTAACCCAATCCTATTCAATCGGGTTGATTTCTGTCCGCTGCCTCAGAGCAGGTGGACAAGATATGGAGAAGCGGTATTTAGACCACTACTTTAGAACTTCTGTTTTCCGGCGAGCCTTAAGGCATTCGGAGCTTGATAATTCGGCCCCTAATGGCTGAATGTATTTTTCACAAAAGAAAGTTGAAGGGTAGTAGGTTCAGGAGTAATTTGCGTAATAACTGACATAAAAGGTTGTAAAGACAAACACTGGACTAGATTACTAATTACTAATTAGATTACTTAATTAAATATATTCCAATATATATCTATACCTATTCTATTCATATATACTGTATATGCATATATACTGTGTATATATATATATATATATATACACATACACAGTATATATTAAATATATATATTTGAAAAAAAAACTTCTATGTAAAGAACATTGGGATGTGAAATATGAATAATTCACGTTGGGTTGAGCACACTTGGTTTAAAGTGAAAGTCAATCGTAGCGTTTTTGAAACGCTAGGGTTGACTGTTGAAACAAATAAAGGGCACTTTCATTCATGAAGTATAAGATACTTCATGCAGAAAGTGCCTTTATTCATTTCAACCATTCACCGTTCTTATCTGCTACAGCAGCTAAGGTGACATTTTCACCTCTTAGCCAATAGCTGTGTGGTAAATCCGGTTTGGCGCCCATGGGAGCCAGATTTACCACACGGCTATTTGCTAAGAGGTAAAAAACTTCACCTCTTAGCAAAATATTTTTTTGCCGTGGGCTGCTGTAGCAGCTAAGAAAGGCAAACTGTTGAAACGAATAAAGGCACTTTCTGCATGAAGTATCTTATACTTCATGAATGAATGTGCCCTGTATTTGTTTCAACAGTCAACCCTAGCATTTCAAAAACGATATGGTTGACTTTCGCTTTAACGCAGTGTCGTTTTCTTTCTCACAATTCCCTCTATTAAAGTCTATGGGCCGAATGTGTTAGTGTGATTGTGATATACAAAGTCCTGAAGTTAGTGTGCATTGGGTTTTGCACGCACGCAAATATTTTACTTTCAACTTGTACTATATGCACAAACTCGTGCGTGTGAAAATTTTACTTCTAGCGGTGTTTGCACGCTAGCAAAAATGCTAAATAGTGTGCCACATGTAATCTGGCCAATCATGGGGTGACTTGAAGAATATCTGGGATATACTTTATAGGAAATATGAGGAGATTTTTATAGTGCATAGAGATATTTTCCCTGTTCCTATTCTTGACCATTCTTACACCTGTCACATACAGCATCCACTAAAATATTCCTAATTAGTATCATCAGGAAACCATACAGAATTTAGTTGAAATCTAATTTTCCAATAGGGTTTTCAAGATTAATTATTTTCATCTTGATCATTTTATTTGGATGTTGATGCTTTGCATAGAAATTCTAGTTTTGTAAAATAACTATAGTCCTTGATTGAAATTGAGATATACTCGTTATTTTTCATTCAAATCATATTACCTTGTTTATTCAAATAATAAGTAATAAAAGTACAGCATAATAGATGCTAAGGAGCAAAAATTCATAAAACATGAAAGTACTATGTCAGCTGTTGTGTAGGTGCTTGGAGAATATTAATCTAATAGCATAGTCAGAAGCAAACACAGGAACATTTAAAATGTTTAATGCATGTATCATTAAGTAATGGATGTGAATATAAATAGGACCGTTAGAGATCTGTTTTCATATAACACAATGTATTTTGGATTTTATTCACCTAAAGGGATATGAAACCCACATTTTTTCTTTCATGTTTCAGATAGAGAGGCCCATTTATCAAGCTCCGTATTGAGCTTGTGGGCCCGTGTTTCTGGCGAGGCGGACAGAGATCGTCACAATTCAACCCGATCGAGTACGATCAAGTTGATTGACACCTCCCTGCTGGCGGCTCAATGGCCGCGAGTCTGCAGGGGGCGGAGTTGCACCAGCAGCTCACAAGAACTGCTGGTGCAATGCTGAATACGGAGAGCGTATTGCTTTCCGCAGTCACCGATGTCTGTCAGACCTGTTCCGCACTGTCATCCGCAATGTCCGACAGACATTTGATAAATAGGCCTCACAGTATTTAATTTTAAGCAACTTTCTAATTTACTCCTATTATCAATTTGTCTTCATTCTATTTGTATTTTTATTTGAAAAAGAAGAAATGTAAGCTTAGGAACTGGCCCATCTTTGGTTCAACACCCTGGGTAGCACTTGCTGATTGTGGCTCCTAAGCTTACATTCCTGCTTTTAAAAAATAGATAAACACTGGAGAGTAGGTGACAGCAAAAAATATTTATTGTTTATTACAAAGACAAGAATTTTTTTTTTATAAATAAATGATATTTTCTATTAAAAAAATTAGAAAAATCACAATCCTTATTCATACCCTTTGGTTCAAGGGTTCCCAACTCATAGATCCAGAACAATTCTTTTTGTTTAAGCTTAAAGGGACATTAAACCCACATTTTTTCTTTCATGATTCAAATAGAGCATACCATTTTAAACAACTTTCTAATGTACTTCTATTATCTAATTATCTTCATTCTCTTGATATTCTTTCGTGAAAAGCATACCTAGATAGGCTCAGTAGCTTCTGATTGGTGACTGCACATAGATGCCTCATGTGAATGGCTCTCCAATGTGTATTGCTATTTCGTTAACAAAGTATATGCAAAGATTGCAGCAAATTAGATAATAGAAGTAAATTGGAATGTTCTTTAAAATTGTATTCTCTATCTGAATTGTGAAATACATTTTTGAGTTTAATGGCCCATTAAGTTCCCTATCACCTCCTCTGCATGGTTTTTCTATGAGATCAAATACTTGAAAGCTCAACTGAATAATTGTATGTCCAGCTCCAAGAAAATGGTTAGCTAAAGGGCGGTTTTTTTTTTAGTTTAAATATTACTTTTATGTTCAATGATTCGCTCTCTCGCACTTCTTGTTGACTCTCCATGGTGTACCTTCCACATAAACATTTAACCATATATATGATGAATGTCGTTAAACATGTAAAGAAACCTTTAATGTTATATTTCTTTCCTGTATGTGGGTGGTAAAAAAACTGATCCCTTGATCATGTTACTGCAGCACGAGCATCCTAGACATGGTTAAAAGCCATGATTTTTTTAAACCTAAAGCCTGACTTTTTGTTAGTTCCTACATCGGCCTTTACTAGCTTTTCTTGAATATTCATACCTTTTTTAGAAGCAGACAGAGGGGCTTTCTGGAATTCCTGTATGGTAGGATTGCAACTGGAGAGTATAGTCCAGTGTTTTCTAATAATTCGCTCAATATCTGTACTTTGGGCATTATATTCTGATACAAATATTAATTGTTGATCCCTTTCATTTTAATTTTTATTACCATAGATTTTATTAGGCCCTTTTAAACTAGATCTAGGCAGACTTAACTAATTCCATTTCACTTCATAGTTTCAGGGTATCCTCGTTCTATAAATCTTTCCCCTATTTCCTTTAGCCTTTGATCAAATATGTTTTCATCTGGAACAATCTTGCGAACCTGCAAATGTTGGCTATGTGGGAGAGATTTTAACAAAGAAGGGAGATGAGCACTGTCATACCGCAATAAACTATTACGATCAGTTTGTTTTCTTAAATAGATCAGTTTTAAATTAATTACCCATTCTTATAACCCTAACATCTAAGAAATCCAGATATTCTTTACTCTAAGTAAGTTTAAACTTATTTTGGTTAGTTGCCATATTTAATTCTTCTATAAACTTCACCTTGGTTCCAGTGTCCCCCAACCATACCCCAAAAATGTAATCAATATAGCGCCACCATGTAGCACCATATTGAATAAACATTTCATTATGGAAAATAAATCTCTCCTCATACAAATTCATGAAACTATTCTCTTGATCCAACCTCCCCATCCAACTACCGCCCTATTTCCCTACTCCCTCTTGCCTCAAATATTCTCGAAAAGCTAGTATATGCATGCCTATCCCATTTCCATACATTAAACTCCCTCCTCGACCCACTGCAATCTGGATTTCATCCCCATCACTCCAAAGAGACTGCAATCGTTAAGGTTACCAACTACCTACTTACAGCAAAATCAAAAGGCCACTTCTCTCTGCTTATCCTCCTTAATCTGTCCGCAGTCTTTGATACTGTTGACCACCCTCTTTTGCTCCAAACCCTCCAATCCTTTGGCATTTGTGACACAGCCCTCTCATGGTTCTCTTCCTACCTGTCAAACTGTACTTTTAGTGTAGCCTTCTCTGGGGCCTCCTCTGCCCCATCGCTACTTTCTGTTGGGGTACTGCAAGGCTCTGTCCTCGGTCCCCTTCTCTTCTCAATCTACAAGTCCCACGGGTTTCAATATCATTTGTATGCCGATGACACCCAAACCTACTTTTCTGCACCAGACCTGTGTCACTAACTGTCTTTCTCACATCTCCTCCTGGATGTCCTCTCACTACCTCAAGCTAAATCTCTCCAAAACTGATCTACTTATTTTCCCTCCTTCTTCCAAAATCTCCTCCCCCAAGCTCTCTATAACTATTGACAACTCCATCATTACCCCTACCCTGCATGCCCGATGTCTTGGGGTCACACTTGACTCAGATCTTTCTTTCACTCCTCACATTCAGTCCTTGGATAAATCCTGCTGCTTCCACCTTAAAAACATCTCTAAAATTAGACATTTCCTTACACAAGACACAATTACGATTTTAATCCACTCTCTCATCCTTTCCCGTCTCGATTACTGCAACTCTGTCTTCTCTGGTCTCCCCAGCTGCCACCTAGCTCCTTTACAATCTATAGTCAAAAGAGATAACCCACAACAGTAGGTAAAAGGAAAGGCCTTTAAGCACAATTAGAAAGAGTACTAGCTCAGATGTACTTATTTAAAAAAATAACTTTTATTGATATAAATTATAAGAATGGACAGCAAGATAATTCGCTGCCCTGCAAAATTTAAAAACACTACATACTGGTCATAAAAATAAATCCAGTTAAATTCAAACTTTATTATTAGGTGATTTGAGGTAACTGTGGTTATACACTCTTAGACAGGATATATTGGCCTAGATATCTAGCGTGTTAAATGTAACATTCATCAAATATTACTGTGAAATGTCAAGCTTCGTTTCAAGAGCTACAATATTGCTAACAATAATACTGTTAATTGCTGACCGAGTAGGAAATTATAATGTCGAAGGGAATAATATTTTGCAGGAATGGTAAAAGCTTATATGTCACTGCAATTAATTCCCACAATTAATATATAAACTTCCAAAAAAACTCAGTTCGTAACAGATTGTAATGAGTTTAAAGCCCTATACATAGAGAGTACTAAAGTACCAGATCATACGATATTAAGCTGGAGACTGCTTAGTAAACAGCTAATAGATAGCCTTACAGTTACGCTACAAAATCTAACTGCCGCTCTGGCTTTGCACCAGGAATGTGGTAGTTAACGTTATAATTTAAAGTTGAATGTGATAAATATTCGTTAGTTTGACCAGTAAAGAGCAAGTTAAAATAACGGAGGTCCTTTGACACGGTCACGTTTCACTTGCACTTCCTCTATATATAATACGGTTTTCACATTTTTGTTATCGCCTTTACAATCGATAATGAATGCATCTGCCATGATCATCTTCATTACATGTCGTTCTTCATCTGCTGAACCTCTCTGCCAATCCCTTCACTGGCTTCATCTTGCCTCCAGGATTAAACACAAAATTCTCACTCTGACATACAAAGCCCTCAACTGCACTGCTCCCCCCTATATCTTAGACCTTGTCTACAGATACTCTCCCTCCCGTCCCCTTCACTCTGCTCATGACCTCCTACTCTCCTCCTCTCTTGTTACCTCATCACACTCCCGCTTACAGGACTTCTCCAGACTGGCTCCCATCTTGTGGAACTCTCTGCCTCACTTCACAAGACTCTCCCCTAGTTTACAAAACTTCAAGCGCTCCCTAAAGACTCTACTGTTCAGGGATGCATACAACCTACACTAACCTTTCTTTATACCATTTCCCCTCCTCCATTGCTATCCCCTTCAAGCCTAAGAGCCATGCTGTTTGTAGATCACCTTCTTTAGAGCTGATTACAACAGTGCGACTCTTGGCAGGGCCCTCTACCCGTCTGATCCCTATAAATGTTTCCTTGTATTCCGCCTATGTTTATAGCGCTGCGGAATCTGTTGGCACTCTACAAATAACCGATGATAATAATAATAACATTGTAACCCATGAGTGTACCTTGAAGTTGGAGAAAATAATTATCTTGAAACAGAAAGTAATTACCATACAATATAAAAGAAAGCATCTGCAAAAAAAAAAAAAAATCAATTTGTGCATCATTATATCTTTCATTGGATTTCAGTACTGAATGTACTGAACCTATACCACTTGCATGGGTAATCGAAGTGTAAAGGCTTTCAATGTCTAAACCGAACAAGATACATTTCTCAGTGGGAAGTTGTAAGGAATCCAATTTTTCCAAAAAGTCCCCTGTATCCCTGATGAATGAACTAGATAGTTTTACAAAGGGGCAAAGAATCGTATCTAGAAAAATAGAGCTATTATTGAATACAGAGTTAGTGCTAGCAACAATGGGGCGTCCGGGTGGTGTGGCCAATTTCTTTCTTTCTTATGGACTTTAGGGAGAGTATATATGACAGGTGTACAGGGGTTCTCTTTTTTTAAAAATAAAAAAAACATCCTTTCCAATGATATTATTTTTCTCTGCTACATTTATTAATTTTTCAATTTCTTTTTGAATATTGTATAGTGGGTTATATGCTAATTTATTATAAGCCTTTTCATCTCCCAATTGTTTTTTAATCTCATTTATGTAGTATTCCTTGTCTAATAAGACAACTGCTCCTCCCTTATCTGCCCTTTTCAGAATGATATTAGATTGACCTTGAAGAGATTGAAATGATCTAGTGTGTGTTGAGATTGTAATGCTCTAGTGTGTGTATCAATATTTTTACATTTCTTATTTCTGTTTATTTCTATTCTAGATTGTAACTTTTCTACATCTCTCTGTACTAGTGATGCAAACATTTCCACACTATGATTAACTGCTGCTGGTGTAAACCGACTTTTTTTCTTTAACCCTAATTGGTTCTAATGGATTGCTAAACTCTCATGTTTATTAATGGGTCTCTGTCCAAAACACAGTCTTGAGCTTTACATTTCTAAAGAACCTAAACAGATCATTTTGAAGTTGGAAAAAGTTACAGTTTCTTTCTGGTCAACAAAATAGTCCCTTATTCAATAACTCAAGTTAATCTTCATACAAAATGTATCCTGATATGTTAATCACATTGTTTGCACAGTGTCAGTGTAGTTTGTATAGAGGTCTTCAGCAATAGGCTGCTTATCAAATGTTAGTTGTCTCACCTTAGTTGGTATACCAGCGTTTCTCACCTCAGAGGTCTCCTGTTTTCCTTCTTCCAGGAAAAGAATCACTCAGATCTCATTGGCGGCGTGATGACTACAAGTGCCAGCCAAATGTTTCCTTGCCGCTTACCTCCTGGCTTGTGTTTGTGCCCTCCACGCATCTTTCAGTGTCGGGTTCCCCTGGTGATGCCTCAGACTCTGTACTGCTGCAGCTCTAAGTTTGATTGCGGCCACGGCGTCTTAATGCTCCAAATGTGTTCCAACGATGGGCGCCATCTGAGTCAAAGCTCCATCTGTAGATCCTCCCGGATGAGTAATCTTGCTCATACCTGGCGAATTTTGTTCGCTTGCGATCTTCAATAATCTTTTTATACTCTGCAATCTTTTTATTAACTTCTTATACAAGTTTGTCAAAATCTTCTAGCAGTTAGGTTTTTCCAGATCTTTTTCCACCTCAAGAAAAGCTAGTAAAAACCGATGTAGGTTTATCACTACTTAAAATCATGGCTGTTACCCATGTCTAGGATGCTCGTGCTGCGGTAACATGATCAAGGGATCAGTTTTTTACCACCCACATACAGGAAAGAAATATATCATTAAATGTTTATTTACATGTTTAACTACATTCATCATATATATGGTTAAATGTCCATGTGGGAGGGTTTACATTGGAGAGTCAACAAGAAGTGCCAAAGAGTGAATCATTGAACATAAAAGTAAAATTTGAACTAAAAATTTAAACACCCCTTAAGCTAACCAGTTTCTTAATGCTAGATATACAATTAGTCAGTTGAGCTTTCAAGTAATCATTTAGAAAAGCCATGCAGATGAGGTGATATGGAACTTAAGTTTAACTAAAAATAATCATTCTGGATCTATGAGTTGGGAACCCTTGAACTGAAGGGTATGAATAACAATTGTGATTTGTCTATTTTTTATAGAAAATATCCTTTATTTATAAAAAAAAAAAAAAAAACTGTATTGTTTTTATTTGGTAAAAGTGTATTTAAGTTATTATAATGTGATTGTTTTGCATGGCATGACTAAGGGATTGCCTTTTTTCTTGTCTTTGTGATACACAATAACTATTTTTTGCTGTCACCCTACTCTCCAGTATTTATCGTGTAATTGGGGCCGTTTGGCAGTGGCTTTGAGGTGACGTGCATTTGCTCCAGAGTGCTGGATTCCTTTTATTAAGATACCAAGAAAATGAAGAAAATTGATAATAGGAGTAAATTAGAAAGTTGCTTAAAATGACATGCTCTATCTGAATCATGAAAGAAAAAAATGGGTTTTATATCCCTTTTAACTTTTTTTTTTTTAAGCTTGGTAAATTATTTAAGAAGTTATATACATTTAGCAAACTCTACTGCACATTGTACTGCAAGGTATACAGTATATAACCAACATTTAGTATAGCAGTCTAAATTGGCTAATCTAACAGTGATAAATGTATTATTTTGAATATTAAGTGATAATAGTGGACACATTTATCTATTGCAGTAGTAAACATACATTGATAAAACCTCATTTTTTTAAATAATTAACTGATATACAAATGAGTACATTACAGCTCCCCTATTTTTCAAGGGGTCACTTTTGGGCCCCAATGTTCTTATATGACAGGAAGGAGGGGAACTAGCAGAACACATCAGTCACTCTTGGACCTCTGGAACAATAAATATAAACGAATCAACGTTTAGGTGATAAAAGTAGCATGAAGATATATTTGGAACTGAAAACTATCAAAGGTTATAATAACGGAAGCATGAAACTGTGGAGCACACAACTAGTCAGTTCACGTCACATTATCCTAAGTAGGTATTAACAAGTCTCAATAAAAGTACATATATTACTGTTTGAAATACACCCCAATGCGTTATTATAATGTTAAGGAATGTATATGCAAGATCTAAAGGGCATATGTAGAGGTATGGGAATTGGCTGAACTGCAAATGTGTCTAAAGGTTTAGGACAACAGTTAAATAGGAATGATATGTGAATGATTATGTACAAGATATAACTAGATAAATGGAACAAAAATTCCTCCTGAGTCAATATGTGAAACTGGGCTTGGTACCCCTACAAGTCTTGGCCGCTGACATAGGGATTATCCAGAACATAACAGAGTGATAATTATAATGGGATGAGGGGGATATTTATATCTAAGTACCTCAGTAATAACTACATTTATAGGTTGACTTCTACAGGACCATTAATGCATTGCAATACTTATACTATACATCGGATTCACTTTAAATAATATAATGTAAGAAAGGGACAAATAATCAAAGTTTAGACAAAAGGTGACAAGCTAATTTAGTGGGATTCAGGCACATGCCATCATGGATCTAGTCACCACAAATTAAGCTAGCATAGAGTAATAAAGATGCTCTAAGTGGTGCCTTTATATTGGTATTTATCTGTGTGCCAGGAATATTTATCTTTCCCAAAGTCCTGGGAAGAGAGTCTAGGCAACAAAAGTCCCCCTGGTGAAAAATGTCCTCAATAGGACACGTTGTTACCCCAAGTCATGAGTATCATCCAACTCCTACCCTTGATTTTAGTATGTCCATATACAAAAAGTTAAATGTCGCCATCCTCAGATCCAAGCAGATGTCAGGGTGAAGTCTGCTTGGAATCGGGGAACCATCTAGGATGTCCATCAGCTGAAATTCTTGCCTACGATCCTCCGTGAGTCCATATTCTATCGGCACCAGGCTGATAAGCCTGTTTACTTGTAGCTGATGCCTTGTAGAGATGTGTCTAAAGGTTTAGGACAACAGTTAAATAGGAATGATATGTGAATGATTATGTACAAGATATCACTAGATAATTGGAACAAAAATTCCTCCTGAGTCAATATGTGAAACTGGGCTTGGTACCCCTACAAGTCTTGGCCGCTGACATAGGGATCATCCAGAACATAACAGAGTGATAATTATAATGGAATGAGGGGGATATTTATATCTAAGTACCTCAGTAATAACTACATTTATAGGTTGACTTCTACAGGACCATTAATGCATTGCAATACTTATACTATACATCGGATTCACTTTAAATAATATAATGTAAGAAAGGGACAAATAATCAAAGTTTAGACAAAAGGTGACAAGCTAATTTAGTGGGGTTCAGGCACATGCCATCATGGATCTAGTCACCACAAATGAAGCTAGCATAGAGTAGCAAAGATGCTTTCATTGCAGATGGTCTGCTGCCGATCCCATTTCTGAATCATGATTCCTGAGTCACTGTCTGAGTATCTGACAGTCCAATTCCTCCTGAGTCCTCACACGCAACGTTGGCTCTTGATATATACAACACAGTACAATAAACAGAGTATTCTGCATACTCTGTTCTATGTACTGTGTTGTATTTATTTAACATTTGCATATCTAACGTCTTACCTTAGTAAAAGTGACAAAAACACAAACAGTGGCAACATTTTAAATAAAGTTATTATTTGAGGGACCAGATCCTTATCTTTGATGATTGATGTCACTGGAGGCATCGAATGAGGTTAATTTAGGGGCAGTTAGGAGTAACAGGGGTTCTTAGGGGCAGTTAGGAGTAACAGGGGTCCTTAGGGTTAATTTATGGTGAGAATTATTTATGTAAAGGCACAGTAAGAGTTAATTTAAGGTGCATTTAGGGGTAAAGGTTATTTATGTAAAGGAACAGTAAGGGTTTATTTAAGGTGCATTTAGGGGTAAATGTTATTTATGCAAAGGAACAGTAAGGGTTAATTTAAGGTGCATTTAGGGGTAAAGGTTATATATGTAAAGGCACAGTAAGGGTTAATTTAAGGTGAAATTAGGGGTAAAAGCAGGAGTAGATTGAGAACTGCTGTGACCTGATATTTGAATCAGTGAACTGTTAACTGAAAGATTCATTGCAAAGGAGTTAGTTCACAGTTCACTGATTTAACAGCACTGGTAATATGATCCTAGAGTGAGGTTGTCTGATTCTGCTGTGTGATTCATTGCAAAGGAAGAGTTATCAGAAGCAGAACTCACTCTAGGATCATATTACCAGTGCTGCTGCAGACTCAGGAAGTGAACTGTTTCAATCAAATCAGTTCAGTGTGGTGAACTAATTCATACAGTTCATTGAAAAGAACCAGTTCAAAAGAACGATTCGTTCACAAACTGGACATCACTAATGCCTTGTGATCTTCATTATCCAGAAGAGTTATGGTGCATCTGTGATCTACTGACTGATCAGGGCTGCCGCACCGGGTATTACCTCAGTATTGCAGGATAGGCTTATCAGGGATCCGGTCTTTCTCGGGTTCAGGCACATGCCGCTGAGGCATGGATGAGTCACACGGCTCATAGAGATTTTTTGCCCCTGGACCCTGTACTGGGGATAGTGCTTGAGCTGCTAGATGTTTGGCCAGCACTTGGGGCGGACGAAGCTCAGGCTCACATCCCTGCAATAAGGAATCTTAATTTGCTGTGAGTATTGAATGCAGTTTACGGAAGAGCTGGTCTAGTGTTGTTTCAACTTTTTTCAGAAGAAATTCATTCACTGTCGCCATGTTAGTTAGGGCCTTGTGTACTTGCAATACACATAAAATTAGACTAAAGGGGCCACTAAAGTATCTAATGAACTCTATAAACTCCTGTTTGCAATAGCATATACATTCCTAATGTAGTTCCACAGTTCCATCTACTTAAGAAAGAAGTATCGAGCTATATGAGCAATTACAGCAGATTAAAACTGCTCTACCCAGCTAACTGGGTAACCAGGGGGGTAACTGGGTAACCGGGGGAGGGTGTTGAGAAAGCTTTATGAGGCCACCACCTCTAATCTGCTTATGAGATCATAAATATATTGGTAGCATTCAGCTCCGGATCATCTTCTTGTTTAGTACTTTGAGTGGTAATATAAGGATGGTAGTTCAGAAAAGAGATAATTGGCGGATTATTTGAGCTGTACAGAGAGCTTCCCAATATTGTGGCTCATCATGGCCACGGCCTAGACACGCCCCCTTCCCTTTAAACTTTAATACGGCTGCAAAACTCTTTATCCAAACTGATTGAGACTGGAAAATGTTTGGATTTTAGAATAGTTTGGATTTTGGTATACCTGTTCATTGGCATTTGTAAAATGGGACTGCTTGGAGTGGGGATGGGACTAAGTGCAAACAATAATATCTTATGTCATTTAGGCAATATTTACATCTTATAATACAGCTTATACATGTGACCTAAAGGTATTTATATCATTTTAATGCTTTTGTATACATAGAACCATCAGAAAGATAGTGCAGTACTGTAACCACAAAGGCAATAGCTGCTGTGTTAAATTCATTTAGAGCAAAAAGAGGCTGCTTCTAGGGTGGTAACTAGCCATAGAACAAGCTATTATGCTATTGTTCGTTCCCAGGTTGAGCGCTTCTCTCTTTTTATTTATGCAAATTATGACACTTAGGGAAGTCTCCCTAAGTGTGATGCGGGAATCCAGACATGGACCCGTTGCTCAGTGTGCCTAGAGGGATATGGCTGCACCTCATTTATGAGGCCCACAATAGGCCGAAACGTACGTCTGGGGTTTTGCCGTTTCTCTCGTCCAGAGAGGGATTGCCTGGTATTTCGGGGCTGGACTGTACTGTGAAGTCAGGATCAGACTGATATGCTACAGGAAAGTTCTTCTCTGTTAAAGGCACATATTGAGCAAAAAGAGGCTGCTTCTAGGGCGGTAACTAGCCACAGAACAAGCTATTATGCTATTGTTCGTTCCCAGGTTGAGCGCTTCTCTCTTTTTATTTATTTAAATTCATTTAGACCAGCATTTGCAGTTTAGAAAGAATAACAGGCAGAGAGCATTGTAACTTACTGGCAGGGAGATGTTAAATTTTAATAATTTTATTTAAAACAAAATATAAATTAAAAAAATCTGGATTTCAGAATAATTCTGGATTTTGGAATTCTGGGTTTGGGGATTTGTACCTGTACTCTCTAATAAAACGCTCATCTTAAAACAATTTAAGCCAATCAGGAAATAAAAAACAAGAAAAAGTCCAGTACTAGTTGTATCTAGTCATGTTTTAAATCACATGCTTTGAGGCCTATTTATCATAAGTCTTGCGGACCTGATTCGACAGTGCGGATCAGGTCCGCAAGACCTCGCTGAATGCGGAGAGCAATACACTCTCCGTATTCAGCATTGCACCAGCAGCTCACAAGAGCTGCTGGTGCAACCCCGCCCCCTGCAGACTCGCGGCCAATCGGCCTCCAGCAGGGGGGTGTCAATCAACCCAATCGTACTCGATCGGGTTAATTCCAGCGATTCCTGTCTGCCTCATCAGAGCAGGCGGACAAGGTTATGAAGCAGCGGTCTTTAGACCGCTGCTTCATAACTTGTGTTTCTGGCGAGTCTGAAGACTCGCCAGTAACACGGCCCTTCAAGCTTCATTCGGAGCTTGATAAATGGGCCTCTAAATCTGAATTATATAAAAGTTTAATTTTATCTCTAGTGATCCTTTACTTAGTCAACAAAGGATACTAACGGCTAGATTTGGAGTTTTGTCAGTAACGACCCGAAAAACTAACGCCGGCTTTTTTCTGGCCGCACCATAAAAATAACTCTGGTATTGAGAGTCCACATAAAGGCTGCGTTAGGCTCCAAAAAAGGAGCGTAGAGCATTTTTAACGCAGCTTCAACTCTCAATACCAGAGTTGCTTACGGACGCGGCCAGCCTCAAAAACGTGCTCGTGCACGATTCCCCCATAGGAAACAATGGGGCTGTTTGAGCTGAAAAAAAACCTAACACCTGCAAAAAAGCCGCGTTCAGCTCTTAACGCAGCCCCATTGTTTGCTATGGGGAAACACTTCCTACGTCTGCACCTAACACTCTAACATGTACCCCGAGTCTAAACACCCCTAACCTTACACTTATTAACCCCTAATCTGCCGCCCCCGCTATCGCTGACACCTGCATTTTATTTTTAACCCCTAATCTCCCGCTCCGTAAACCGCCGCTACTTACATTATCCCTATGTACCCCTAATCTGCTGCCCCTAACACCGCCGACCCCTATATTATATTTATTAACCCCTAATCTGCCCCCCTCAACGTCGCCTCCACCTGCCTACACTTCGTTGGTGGGTGGGAGCCGGTTTGGGAGGCGGGTGGCGGCAATCGATGGCCCTGGTGATGTGAAGGGGGGCGGGATCGTGGGCGGGGATGACCGGGGGGCACGCACGGATGCGCGCGCGTGCACTGAGAGGCGGGGATGGGCGCTTGCATGGGGAGGGAGCGGGTGGGAACCACTACACTACAGAAAATGTAATATTAAAAGTGGGTAAAAGGGGGGTATATATGTTAAAAAAAACATCAGTCAGGGGGTGGGGGAAGCTACACTACAGAAAAAAAACGTAAAAAAAAAACCATATTTTTTTTTTTGCAAACTGGGTACTGGCAGACAGCTGCCAGTATCCAAGATGGCCCCCAATAAGGCAGAGGGGGAGGGTTAGAGAGCTGTTTTTGGGGGTTTCAGGGAGTTTGGAGGCTAAGGGGGGATCCTACACAGCAGCATATGTAAATATGCTAAAAAAAAATAAAAAAAATTCAAAGATACCTTTTTATTTTAGTACTGACAGACTTTCTGCCAGTACTTAAGATGGCGGGGACAATTGTGGGGTGGGGGAGGGAAGAAAGCTGTTTGGGAGGGATCAGGGGGTGTGATGTGTCAGGTGGGAGGCTGATCTCTACACTAAAGCTAAAATTAACCCTGCAAGCTCCCTACAAACTACCTAATTAACCCCTTCACTGATAGCCATAATACACGTGTGATGTGCAGCAGCATTTAGCGGCCTTCTAATTACCAAAAACCAACGCCAAAGTCATATATGTCTGCTATTTCTGAACAAAGGGGATCCCAGAGAAGCATTTACAACTATTTGTGCCATAATTGCACAAGCTGTTTGTAAATAATTTCAATGAGAAACCTAAAATTGTGAAAAAAGTAACGTTTTTTTTAATTTGATCGCATTTGGTGGTGAAATGGTGGCATGAAATATACCAAAATGGGCCTAGATCAATACTTGGGGTTCTCTACTACAGTACACTAAAGCTAAAATTAACCCAAGAAACTCCCTACATGCTCCCTAATTAACCCCTTCACTGCTGGGCATAATACACGTGTGGTGCGCAGTGGCATTTAGCAGCCTTCTAATTACCAAAAAGCAAAGCCAAAGCCATATATGTCTGCTATTTATGAACAAAGGGGATCCCAGAGAAGCATTTACAACCATTTATGCCATAATTGCATAAGTTGTTTGTAAATCATTTCAGTGAGAAACCTAAAGTTTGTGAAAAAAATTGTGAAAAAGTGAACAATTTTTTTTTATTTGATCGCATTTGGCGGTGAAATGGTGGCATGAAAAATACCAAAATGGGCCTAGATCAATACTTTGGGATGTCTTCTAAAAAAAAATATATACATGTCAATGGATATTCAGGGATTCCTGAAAGATATTAGTGTTCCAATTTAACTAGCGCTAATTTTGAAAAAAAGTGGTTTGGAAATAGCAAAGTGCTACTTGTATTTATGGCCCTAAAACTTGCAAAAAAAAGCAAAGAACATATAAACATTGGGTATTTCTAAACTCAGGACAAAATTTAGAAACTATTTAGCATGGGTGTTCTTTGGTGGTTGTAGATGTGTAACAGATTTTGGGGGTCAAAGTTAGAAAAAGTGTGTTTTTTTCCAATTTTTCCTCATATTTTATAATTTTTTAATAGTAAATTATAAGATATGATGAAAATAATGGTATCTTTTGAAAGTCCATTTAATGGCGAGAAAAACGGTATATAATATGTGTTGGTACAGTAAATGAGTAAGAGGAAAATTACAGCTAAACACAAACACTGCAAAAATGTAAAAATAGCCTTGGTCCCAACGGACATAAAATGGAAAAGTGCTGTGGTCATTAAGGGGTTAAACAAGATTTATTTCTATTGTTTGTAAAAAGCCTGTTTCCATTTGAACTGTAAACAAAATGGCAACTACAAGTTTCTGTGCAAAACACTTGTTCAAAGGATTTTCACTTGTTGAACGGTAATTAGTGACCCTGCTCCCTTCCTGCCTTGTATTTTTCTAAGAGACCCTTTATATGGCTTTCTATAGGAGACACGCCTTGGTGCACAATACATCCACTCATTTACAACAGCACATACATTATTGCTTGTAAACTGGAAAAAAACATTAGTTATAAAAGGGACATGAAACACAACATTTTTCTTTCATGATTGAGATAGAACATGTAATTTTAAACAACATTCTAATTTACTTCTATTATAAATTTTGCTTCATTCTAGGGATATCATTTATTGAAGGAGCAGCAATGCACTACTAAGCCTACCTGGGTATGATATTCAACAGAGAATACCAAGAGAACAATGCAAATGAGATAAAATAAGTAAATTGGAAAATTGTATATTCTATCTGAATCATTAATTTTTTTTGGGGGGGGGTTATGTTCTTTTAAGCAACCCGATTTTCTTAATATCAGTACTGATGGTGACAAACACGACAGTGTGAGTGTGATTTAGGCATGAAAAATAATAGATTCTGTTGTCCTGAAGTAAATTTCCTGCAGATTCCCTTAGTTGTTTTAGATGTTTGAAATATAAACAACTTTATTGACCCCTTTATGTTCTTCAGATGAAACATTATCCATAAAATAGACAAAACATATATGCGTGGGGCAGTGATGCTTCTAGAGTGGGGTTGGTGAATCTTTCTGGGAGGCTTGTGGTCTCTAACCACCCCTCCCATTGGCACTGCTAGCAAATTATTAAATGCAAATGTCTGAGGACATATTTACCCCATAATTACCTTATATGGCTGCACCCTTTAGGCTAGATTACAACTGGAGGTGATTGATAGCACAGGGTGAGTTATCTTGTATTCTGTCTCATACTAAGGGCTCCATTTATGAGCTTCGATATGAGCTTTGGCGTGTCATCGGTTGCAAACTCGCACGAATGAGCCTACAGGTGAGAGTTAAGAAGCAGCAGTCATCAGACCGCTGCTTCTTAATCCACTTTGCCATCTGTTATGTGGCCTGTCTCAATCTCCCCACTCTTTTCGGACCGTGGAGATTGAAAGCCCCTGCTCACATGTAATTGGCTGCACACTAGCAGGGGGAAATGTTGCATACGATCCACAGTGTCTAATTATAAATGCTGGCAGCTTGCTGCTGCCTGCCAGAAATGATGCTGGGCGGACAGGGGTAAATATGTACATCACTGTCCTCCTGGACTTTGTTAAATCTGGCCCTAAGAAAAAAATCTGGTATTACAAATGAATGGTTAAATAATTTAACAAGAAAATCCTAAAGTAGTGGTGAGTTGTCCAAATTATTAAAACAAACTATAGTGTAACTGAGTACACCCAGTGGTGCTAATTCTGAATATAGATGAGAATATTCAATAGTTGAAAAATTGTTATTATTATATTAAATATAAGAAAAACCCACAGTGTTTATAAATACACAATGTACAATGCAGGGATGGATCCTATTTGATTCAATTATCATGAACAGATATATTTATAATAAAAATATAAATACACAATACAAAAGATGATCCTAAATAATTCAATGATCATACACATATAGACAAATGTATGTGTCTATAACATATAAGTCTGACAGCTCCTCTTTAACCCCTTAGTGACCAGAGCACTTTTCCATTTGTTGACCGTTTGGGACCAAGGCTATTTTTACATTTCTGCGGTGTTTGTGTGTACCTGTAATTTTCCTCTTACTCATTTACTGTACCCACACATATTATATACCATTTTTCTCGCCATTAAACAGATTTTCTAAAGATACCATTATTTTCATCATATCTTATAATTTACTATTAAAAAAAATATAAAATATGAGGAAAAAATGAAAAAAAAAACAATTTTTTCAAACTTTGACCCCCAAAATCTGTTGCACATCTACAACCACCAAAAAACACCCATGCTAAATAGTTTCTAAATTTTGTCCTGAGTTTAGAAATACCCAATGTTTACATGTTCTTTGCTTTTTTTGCAAGTTATAGGGCACTAAATAAAAGTAGCACTTTGCTATTTCCAAACCACTTTTTTTCAAAATTAGCGCTAGTTACATTGGGACACTGATATCTGTCAAGAATCCCTGAATATCCTTTAACATGTATATATATATATATTTTTAGAAGACATCCCAAAGTATTGATCTAGGCCCATTTTGGTATATTTCATGCCACCATTTCACCGCCAAATGCGATCAAATAAAAAAAATTGTTCACTTTTTCACAAATCTTTTCACAAACTTTAGGTTTCTCACTGAAATTATTTACAAACAGCTTGTGCAATTGTTGCACAAATGGTTTTAAATGCTTCTCTGGGATCCCCTTTGTTCAGAAATAGCAGACATATATGACTTTTACGTTGCTTTTTGGTAATTAGAAGGCTGCTAAATGCCACTGCGCACCACACGTGTATTATGCGCAGCAGTGAAGGGGTTAATTAGGGAGCATGTAGGGAGCTTGTAGGGTTAATTTTAGCTTTAGTGTAGTGTAGTAAACAACCCCAAGTATTGATCTAGGCCCATTTTGGTATATTTCATGCCACCATTTCACCGCCAAATGCGATCAAATTAAAAAAAACTTTAAATATTTCACAATTTTAGGTTTCTCACTGAAATTATTTACAAACAGCTTGTGCAATTATGGCACAAATTGTTGTAAATGCTTCTCTGGGATCCTCTTTGTTCAGAAATAGCAGACATATATGGCTTTGGCGTTGCTTTTTGGTAGTTAGAAGGTCACTAAATGCCGCTGCACATCACACGTATATTATGTCTAGCAGTGAAGGAGTTAATTAGGTAGATTGTAGAGAGCTTGCAGGGTTAATTTTAGCTTTAGTGTAGAGATCAGCCTCCCACCTGACACATCCCACCCCCTGATCCCTCCCAAACAGCTCCCTTCCCTCCCCCACCCCACAATTGTCCCCGCCATCTTAAGTACTGGCAGAAAGTCTGCCAGTACTAAAATAAAAGTTTTTTGGGGGGTTTTAGGTTTTTTTTTAAAAAAAAAATAATTCTTCTGCTGTGTAGGACCCCCCTTAGCCCCCAACCTCCCTGACCCCTCCCCCCCCCCCCAAACAGCTCTTTAACCCCCCCTCTGCCTTTATTGTGCGCCATATTGGGTACTGGCAGCTGTCTGCCAGTACCCAGTTTGAAAAATAATAATGTATTTTAATTTTTTAATTTTATTAAATATTTTCTTTATTTCTGTAGTGTAGCTGCCCCCCCTCAACATCCAACCCCCCACCCTCTCCCAGATGCCTTCATTTTAAAATCCCACCCTCCCCAGTCCTCTCTCCCACCCTTCAGATCTACAGCATATTGATGCTGTTTTCATAGATCTTACGTGCACGCACGCGCCTGTGCACGCGCACGCACCCGCACAAGATCCCTCCCCCCTCCACCAATGACTGTCCACCCGCCTCCCTGGATGAGCTCCCACCCACCAACGATAACGGCCATCGATAGCCGATGCAGAGAGGGCCACAGAGTGGCTCTCTCTGCATCGGATGGCTAAAAACAGTTATTGCAGGATGCCTCAATATTGAGGCATCACTGCAATAACATGAAAGCAGCTGGAAGTGATCAGGATCGCTTCCACTGCTTTCAAAGACCAACGACGTATGGGGTACGTCCTTGGTCGTTAACTGCATTTTTTTGCAGGACGTACCCCATACGTCGTTGGTTGTTAAGGGGTTAAAGGCAGTTCCACAAACCTTGTAGTGTATTAATTCTGAAAAAGAGAGAGGAGAAGAGCGCAGACTCAAATGTAGAGTAAAAAGATATTTAATACACGCATAACAAGTGGCAACTTACAAGAGGTAAAATAAAAACAGCATATAACACGAAGTGTCAGCGTTACAAATGTAACTTATCCCACATCACACAGATTCAGCAAAGCAGCTCCAGAAGGCAGAAATCCCCAACTCCTGGGTAGATGCAAAAGACCTGCGGTCCGGGTAAATAGCGATATCCCCAAAAATAGTTAAGTCTCTCGGTATTCCGTGTGTTATTAGGTACATGGCAGGCTATGACAAATCCACACAGTGTACAATTATACGAAGGGGTATAAACAGATAGTGTTACCTTGAAAACATTTTTTTTATAATTATTGCTGTAAAATATTACACATTTTTAAAAATCTAAATTAAACCATTATTATTATAAATAGTATAACCCAGAACTACATGAAGATCCTGTGCACCACTGGCTTCTTGCTCAAGAGATTTAGCACATTCACTCTATCCAACATGCAGATATTAGTGCACACAAGACCAGGAATGGCCAACTGGTGGCCCATGGGCCACATGTGGCTCTCTACATTAGTTTTGTGGCCCCTGGGGACAAGTGGGACTAAAAATGTGTGCTTTGGGGATTTATAGAAATGGGTCAAACGAGGTCACAAGAAACTAATAAAACCTCTTTGGAGGGGAAAACCCCAGTGCATCCTGTAACCTTACCAAAATCTGAATCTGTGTCTTTGGACGTTTTTTTGGAATTATTATTTGTGTGTTTAATATCTGTAAATTTATAAGTCTCTTAAAACTTCTAAATTATTGATCTGCGGCCCCCATGTCTTAGAAAGTTGGCCATCACTGCTCTAGACTATCACTCAAGAAATATAAAAAATATTGGACTTGTAATTTGAGCACATAAATACTGACTGTGCTTGAGCAATGTTAACGCACACTAGCGCTGATATTTTTGAGCTCCATTTGCAATTTAATATGTTTATCTTTGTCAATCAAATCCTGATAAAGCTAGAAATGTTTACCAGATATGTTTTGTGCACAAATACAATAATAAAAAATAATTTAACCATTTTTTTTTTCTTTTTAGTTTTTCTCATTGGTCCAAAGTATGATAATCTCATGTGAGAAAAACCTCAACAGCTGTTATGCAATGTCTGTAAGCCTAGAGCTTACAACTCATTTCGATATGACTGCCAGAATCAAAGAAACTGATCCAGAAAAAGTCACAATCCTAATACTAAACCATGTATTGTTGACAGCATTATATGTGAGCTGATAGCTATTCTACGGCACAGATGCTGAAGCCCTTGGCTGCCAAAGTGATGCTACTTAGCATATTGCAGCCTTGTCTGGCAGCCATTGGGTTAAATGAATTTATGCTTATCTTTTGTGCAGATTAGATTGCATTTTGTTTTGTTTTTCTACATTTTGTCAGTTTAATGACTAAAATGTTAGTTAAGAAGTTACAGAATATATAGAGATTAATTATTAAACAGATGTTTATAGTTAAAGGGACTTTAAAATTACATTTTGATTTTTACATCAAAGATGATTTACTGCACTGCAAAAGATCTGCATGAAAAATAAATAGTTTAAAAGCAGTTAAAACTAAAATGCTAAAATGTGCATTGCTTCATTCCCAAAACTTTTTGAATGTTGTTTATCTTACTTTGCTTTAGCCAGTTAGGAAGATATATAAATTAGCTCCTTGACATATCAACCAATCACTGGGCAGCAAGTAGGGTTCTGCATTCCACAGAATGTTCTCTTTTCTCACTGGGGCCCAATATTCAAAATATTGTCAGACAGATGGCAAAATGGCTTCTTCAGTGGAGTGGGCTTTATTTGAAGTATTCCTACACAACTCAAACAAGATAAAAAAAAGGTTTCTGTGTAGGAACGCTTCCAATAATACATATACATACCTAAACTTACTGTTACTAAACCTACACTACCTGTCTCACACTGGAAAATATCACCTCTGAGAAGGTGGTGAGACGAATACGGCTGAAACCCTATACCTAACCTGCAGTTCAGCAATTTAAATATATTGCACTACTGCTGATGTATGCCAATTTAAATGCAAGTTACTTTCCTGGAACGCCTAGCTAGCTCCAACAGAATGCCTACATCATGTCTTTTCCCTACCTTACTAATAAAGGCAAAAAAACAACTCCCTATTATAACTATAGGAGCTATGTCGATACATGTATATACAATGTTTAAATTATATGCATTTTCCTGTATAATGCATATTAATTTAAGTATTGTATAGATTTTTAACATGTTTTTTGGTGTGTTAAAAAAACATGTTGAAAATGTATACAATACTTAAATTAATATGCATTATACAGGAAAATGCATAACATTTATACATTGTATATACATGTACTACTCCTCATAATTATTAACCGCTTAAATGACCTCACCCCCCCGCTCATCCTAACTCCATTATAATATTAACCCCATAATCTGCCATAACCTATTAACCTCCTAACCCCTAAACCACCATTACCCCACCGCAAACAAACCTACACTACATAAGGGTATGGCGCTGGTCGCTTAGTCCTTAAGGACCAGCGCCATACCCTGTACGGCACTGCTATCCTGGGCCTCTTTCTGCCACTATCTTGCTAACAGTGGTGAGATTGTATTATTTCTGCATGCTCCACAAAGGGGGCAGTGCAGAATAGAAGTGCAGAGAAACTGATGTAGAGAGAGACACTCTGTGTCCCTCTCTGCATCGGGTAGTGATGGTGCCAATCATTGGTGGTGTGAGAGGGTCAGGAGAGAGTTGGGTGAGCGGCCCATCACTGGAGTGGTGCGGGAGGGGTAGGTAGGGAGGGGGCAGGAATGGGTGGGACCACTACACTGCAGCAAGATTTCCACGGAGATCATGAGGGAGGGAGAAATTGAGAAATCCATTACTAGAAGAGAGAGGGGGTCCCTTGAAAATGATTGCTTGGAGGGGGAGGTTGGGAAAAATATGTTTTTTTTAAAAATATATAAATAAAAAACATATACATTTATATAAACTGGATACTGGAGGAGACAGCTGCCAGTACCTAAGATGGAAGACACTAGTTAGAGGGGGGAGCCTTAGAGAGCTGTTTGGAAAGGAATCAGGGAGATGGGAGGGTAAGGGGGGCATCCTACACTGCAGAAAAAAGAAAGAAAAAAAAGCACAACAACTTCACATTGGCAGACTGTCTGCCAGTACCTAAAATGGTGGTGACCATTGGGGTGTGAGGAAAGGAAGAGAGCTGTTTAGGAGAGAGCAGGTATGGATCAGGGGTTGGGAGGTATCAGGTGTGAGGGTAATCTCTATACTACAGGTAAACTTAACCTTACAAGATACCTAATTAGCCCCCTCAGCCCACTCAGAAGTGGGGTGTACAGCTTCAATTAGCGGCCTTCTAATTGCCAAAAAACAATGGTAAAGCCATTCATGTCTGTTATTTCTGAGCAAAGGAAATCCCAGAGAAGCTTTTACAACCATTTGTCTTATGACTGCATATGCAGTATGTAAATAATTTCAGTGAAAACCCCAAAGTTTATGAAAAGTTAACAATTTTTTGTATATGACCACATTTGGCAGCAAAATTATGGCATGATAATATAAAAAAATGGACCTGTCTACAAAAAACAAAAACAAAAATAGAAAAAAAACAAGGCTCTATTTCTGTTTAAATTAAGTGATGGCAAAATGCTAAAAATTCTCTGGTCTTTTGGGCAAGTTTTTGTCTGAAATGTCCAGTCCTTAAGGGGTTAAAAAAAAAAACTCTTCTAAAAAAAACCCTAAACTAAAAAAAATCCCTATCCTAAAAAAAAAAGTTTGACCTGAAAAGCACACAGCCCTAAAGCGATTACAGCTGTTTTGAAAATCAAAAATAAGAAATCCCTATTCTAAAAAAAACAACCTATCCTAAAAACAAACCTAAGAAAATAAATGAAAAACCCCATTCTTAAAAAAAAACACTGCCAAAAAAACCTAAGCTAAATCTTAATGTTTCTACTCATCCAACTTGAATCTGGTTCCTATGTGATCAGCTCCGACAATGCTCCTCTTCATCCATGGCAATGGTCTTCATCTATCTTCATCCATAGTGGCGATCTTCATCAATGGTGGTGCTCCGCTGGGGCTGTCCTCTTCTACCTGGTCTTCATCTATCTTCTATCCAATGTGTCTTCTTTTCTTCTGATCTTCTGATCTCCTCATCTTCTGTCCCCGATATCCTGTTCATGCAGTCACCGCCACACACTGAAGTTTAAATGCGAGGTACCCCTTATATAAAGTTGCCCTTGCATTCTTATTGGCTAATTTTCCAATTCAAATAAGCCAATAGAATGAAATATTTTTTTTATTGGCTGATTTTAATTTGGTTTTGAAATGCAAGGACACCCCTATATAAGGGGGTATCTGGCATTCAAGCTTAGGTGACTGCATGAAGAGGAAGGCAGGGATGGAAGGTCAGAAGATAAATAGAAAAGAAGACACCTTCGATGGAAGATGAATTAAGACCGAGTGGAAGAGGACAGCCCCAGCAGAGCGCCTGCATGGGTGAAGACCGCTGCCATAAATGAAGCTTGATAGAGAAAGTTCAGCTTACAGCCTTCTGAGCAGATTTCACACAGACAAAGGCAATTCACATTAACCTTTTTCCAGGCTGGGAACACAATACCACCTCTGCTGAGTAGCCAATCCAGTAACCCAAAGGCTGTTTAGCCTTTCTCCCCTGTTCCAACCTATAGGAAACGATCTAGGCAAGGGCTGCCTTTCAGGATATCCACTGCTTCAGGACACCACGACGGGGAGCTGGTTTGCTGTTTAGAATACCAGCCTGCCTCTAATAGGCACACGAGAGTGCCTTCATGTTTGTGAGTACCCTGTATCTTGTCCAGTTTGGTGTTTGTGGTATCCATTGATCTACACATGTGGTGCCTCTGTTTCTGTTTTTTACAGTTGTCCATCTAAGCTTGATGAAGAGGAGCCCCACCAGAGCTGATCACATAGGAGCCGGATTCAAGTTGGGTGAATAGAAACTTTGGGGTTTAGCTTAGGTTTTTTTTGTTTTTGTTTTTTAAGATTAGAGGTTTTATTTTTTTCTTAGTTTTTTTTAGGATAGTTTTTTTGCAGAATAGGGAATTCTTATTTTTGATTTAAAAAAGAGCTGTAGTCGCATTAGGGCAATGCCCTACCGAATGCCCTTTTCAGTGTAATGTTTTCTTTTAGCTTAGGTTTTTTTTTTTAGAATAAGGATTTTGTATTTTTATTCTGGACAAAAGAGCTATTTCCCTTTATGGCAATGCTCTACCAAATGCCCTTCTCAGGGCAATCTTTAATGAAGGTTTTTAACATAGGCGTTTTTTGTTGAAAATATGTATAAATAGATATTCTTATATATATATATATATATATATATATATATATATATATATATATATATATATATATATATATCTAAACATGTATATATAAATAAATATATATTTGAGCAAACAAAAAAGTATATATATATATGTGTGTGTGTGTGTGTATTTATGAATAAATAGAACATTATCTGCTTTGTGAAGAACATTGGAGTGCGAAATATTCATATTTTCACGTTATGTTAGTGATTGACTTCTAAGGGGGAATAGGTTATCTCGTGCGATATTTTAAGTTTGGCTTTTTACATTAGTCAGGTTAGCACACAATCGATAACTTTTTACTTTAACTTGTAACACGAGTGCAACCTGACATGCGCAAAATGCTTACTTCTAGAAAGTTAACACTCGAGCAGGAGCATTAGCACTCTACTTTTAATCTGGCCCTTTATGGGGAATTACATTTTGGGTTTAAAATCATGATTTTCATGATTCAGATAGAACATGCAATTTTAAGCAACTTTCTAATTTACTCCTATTATCAATTTTTCTTCGTTCTCTTTGTATTTTTATTTGAATGTAAACTTACTAGCTGGCCAATTTTTGGTTCAGTACCTAGGTAGCGCTTGCTGATTGGTGGTTACATTTAAACACCAATCAGAAAATGCTACCCAGATGCTAAACCAAAAATGGGCCGGCTCCTATGCTTACATTCTTGTTTTTTTAAATAAAGATACCGACAGAATGAAGAAAAATTTATAATAGGCGTAAATAATTAAGTGGCTAAAAATTGCATGCTCTATCTGAATCATGAAAGTTTAATTTTTACTAGACTATTTCGTTAATGTTCTTTTAATGGAAAGTCAAAATTAAACTTAAATGGATTAGGCATACAGGTAATAAAACAAAGCAAAATTGACAAAGAAGTATTTTGAAAAGTTGCTCAAAATTACATGCTTTATACGTAGGTTGGCATCTCGAACACTACATGACTGGAAATTGCGTATCCTATCTTTTCAATGGGACTTGCATAGCGCCGGTATTACGAGTTTGACCAAAAGTGAGCGGTAAACCCTCTCCTGTCAAGACTGGTACCGCATTTAAAAGTCAGTAGTTAAGAGTTTTACACTACAACGCCGTAGCATAAAACTCTTAACTAAAGTGCTAAAAAGTACACTTACACCCATAAACTACCTATTAACCCCTAAACCGAGGTCCCCCCACATCGCAAACACTAAAATAAAAATTTTAGCCCCTAATCTGCCGAACCGGACATCGCCGCTACTATAATAAATATATTAACCCCTAAACCGCCGCACTCCCGCCTCCCGCCTCCCAAACACTAGTTAAATATTATTAACCCCTAATCTGCCGTCCCTAACATCACCGACACCTACCTACATTTATTAACCCCTAATCTGCCGCCCCCAACATCGCCGCCACTATATTAAAGTTAGTAACCCCTAAATCTAAGTCTAACACTAACCCTAACCCCCCTAACTTAAATATAATTTAAATAAATCTAAATAAAATAACTATCATTAACTGCATTATTCCTTTTAAAACTAAATACTTACCTATAAAATAAACCCTAAGATAGCTACAATATAACAAATAATTACATTGTAGCTAGCTTAGGGTTTATTTTTATTTATAGGCAAGTTTGCATTTATTTCAACTAGGTACAATAGTTATTAAATAGTTATTAACTATTTACTAACTACCTAGCTAAAATAAATACAAAAGTACCTGTAAAATAAAACCTAACCTATAATTAAATTAATTGCATAAATTAAATAAAATTATCTAAAGTACAAAAACCCCCCACTAAATTACAGAAAATAATAAACAAATTACAAGAATTTTAAAATAATTACACCTAATCTAATCCCCCTAAAAAAATAAAAAAGCCCCCACAAAATAAAAAAAGCCCTACCCTACACTAAATTACAAATAGCCCTTAAAATTGCCTTTTGCGGGGCATTGCCCCAAAGTAATCAGCTCTTTTACATGTAAAACAAAAAGTACAAATCACCCCCACCAACATTAAAACCCACCACCCACACAACCAACCCTACTCTAAAACCCAACCAATCTCCCCTTTAAAAAAACACTAACCCCTTGAAGATCACCTTACCGGGAGACGTCTTCACCCAACCGGGCCAAAGTCATCAACAAAGCCGGAAGAAGTATTCATCCAAGAAGGGCGAAGTGGTCCTCCAGACGGACAGAAGTCTTCATCCAGACGGCATTTTCTATCTTCATCCATCCGGTGAGCGGTGAGCATAAACTGCTCGTTAGCACTGCATAGCCTCTAACGCAAAACTCGTAATCTAGCCGATATTTTTTTCAGAACAAGTTTGTTGTGATTTTTAATGAAATTAAACAATACAATTTGTACTACATATTTTTATTTAAATATAGCATTTATTCATTTGACATCATTTTTAAAGTACAATTTTTTGAGAGCCCAATTATAATGCATGCATCACTTTTACACACTTAAAGGGACAGTGTACTGTAAAACTTGATTTCTCTTGATAGGTTTCCAAAGACTTGCTATACCAGTTGCAGGGTACACAATGAATGGGAAATTGTTCCTTTAACTTTATTTTTTATATGAACTAGCTATTTTTGCTCTTTAAAACCATAGCGTACAAAAATGGGTTGAGCTTACATGGATATCAATTCTCATTATTATTATTGCTCTTTACACCAAAACCAAGAAATATGTACTTAAAAGTACAAAATACAAAGTGTAATTGTTTTTTTACGTAAAATGGGCTGAACATGGGTGTTCCATAGGCATTTATGAAATTTTCTCTCAAATCACAGCGTAATTCTAAATTATTTTCGCACTACGGCTCTCACTACTTTTTCTCACAAGTTAAAAGGTGATGAGTTTTCACCAAAAAATACAAAACACTAATTACTCTGAAAGGAAAACCTACGTATATGAAAATGACAGCAAGTTTAAGGTACAGTGCACTGAAGGCAGCGTAATTTGATTTATATTAACAGTAATATTCATGTTTTAAAACACGCTGGTTTATTCCTCTGTACTTCGCTCTCCATTATGAACTTTTACCTAGGAGAGAGCTCTCATTGTATGGGAGACATCTCTCCATTTGCAGGGAAAGCCCCCATTTTTATAGAATGTCATGAGGACTGCCCCTGCGAGTGTTGGAGTGGACTAAAGACTAAGGGGGCAATCTATTATTAAATGTCGGGCGGGTAAGATCTGCTGTAGCGGATCAGGTCTGCCTGACATCGCTAAATGCCGACAGCATACGCTGTAGGCTTTTATCATTGCACAAGCATTTCTAGTGTCGTTTTGGACCGGGATGATTGCTGACCGTCACCTCTTATGACCGTTGCTTCTTAACACCTGATTCCGGCGCGCAGAATAAGCAGCATTAACTGCCTAATAAATCGGCCCCTATATCCAAACATAGTTTGTGTTTTGAATCTTATTATTATACAATTTGAGAAAAAAATATATTGAACAATTCAAAAGAGCATGATAGATTTGACAGCAGTATATTTCAAATGTTTCTAGTCTGTTTTTGTACTTTTGCTGGGCACTTGAATTATCAAGCATATGGCAGTAAAATTAGTTTTGGTTAAAACACAATTTTTACATCGTTTTTTACTTCTGTATGTTTAAAACATTTATAAAAAAATAAATAAATTGTAATTTACTTTAATTATTTATTTTCCTGTAATTTACCTCTGCTTCCACTATCCCCAGACAGTCTGAAGTGCAACATTCTAATGCTCATATAGCTTTGCAAAGGAGCTAAAGGGATATAAAAGGCAACATGTTTCTTCATGATGCAGATAGAGCATAGAATTTGAAACAACGTTTTTTGTTATCCTTTGTTGAAAAGCAGTAAGATAAGCTCAGGAGAGTGCACGTGTTTGAAACACTATATGGCAGAAGTTTCGCTACAGTGTTATACATTAACAAGAGCACTAGATGGCACTATTTCCTGTCATGTAGAGCACCAGACATGAGCACGCTACCTACCTAAATATCTCTTCAACAAAGAATAACATGAGAATGAAGCAAATTTAAAAATAGAAGTAAATTGGAAACTGTTTTAACATTGTATTGTATCTGTATTGTATCTGAATCATGAAAGACAAATTTTCAAGGAGTATATACCTGAATACAAATTTATTTTTTAAATATTTATTTGTATGCGTCTCTTTTGCAATGCAATGCTATATACCATGTGCATATAAATCAAATGATTTTAATATGCCTTTAAAGCATGTAGGATTGTTTTCAGACATTAATATTTTTATTGTCAATGACTGGGCTAGATTACAAATGGCACAGTATTTATTTTTTTGTGTTTTTTGGGTTGCGTCTATATTATAAGTTAAAAAAAAATATATATATATATATATATATATATATTAAGCTAATTAACCTGAAAAGCCCGAAAAAACAAAGTTAAGTTTTCACGTGCGCATGCATGTATTCCCCCATAGAGATCAATGGAGGAAAAAAAAGTGGAAAAAAGCCTAACACCCGAGATCGCGCAAATACCATCGCCTTTTCGCATTCCCCAAAGAAGTAAATGGAAAAAAACAAACACCCATCGCGCAAACCACATTGCATATTTGCATTAGCAAATGTAAAATATTTACATTAAATACATAGTTAAAATCTTTATTATATATGAATATTGCATAAATATGTTTTATCATATTTTTATCTGCTTCATGGCAAAGGGATATAATGCACTTATATATGTGTTTATATGTGTGCACATATACAGTATAACAAAAAGCAGGAATGACAGGAGCACCAGTGGATGAAACAACAGCGTTTATTTCCAAAACAATGCTGAATGTAAAATAGAGCACAAAGTTTTTAAATAACGAAACAGTTCTTGTAAAGTAATGCTCAATAAGCACTGACAGCAGCTGGTTGTCCAAAGTGAGATAGAGTGCAAAACAGCTGACGCGTTTCGGCTAGAGAGCCGTAGTCTTAACTCAGCTGAGCTAAGACTATGGCTCTCTAGCCGAAACGCGTCAGCTGTTTTGCACTCTATTTCACTTTGGACAACCAGCTGCTGTCAGTGCTTATTGAGCATTACTTTACAAGAACTGTTTCGTTATTTAAAAACTTTGTGCTCTATTTTACATTCAGCGTTGTTTTGGAAATAAACTCTGTTGTTTCATCCACCGGTGCTCCTGTCATTCCTGCTTTTTGTTCCATTATTATTGGATTCCCTCACAGTGAGCACGGACGAGGCTTTCCCCACAGTGAAGTGCCTCCTCCCCTCCCCCACTCCCGGATTGGACGGGTAATACACCAGGTGGTGACATCCAGGGTTGTTGACCAATTACGTGAAGCCGTACGCGTCTGAAGAGGGCGTGGTATGTACGGAGATTTGTAGCTGGCGGAATCAAGGAGTTCCAGGGCACCTCAGGCAACAAGGTATCGCAGGACGGTGAGAAAGAGAAAAATAATCCCCGGTGAGTAAGGACCACTGATATCCTGTGTCCAGAGGCCAGACCGGTTACAGATCACCCCCAAGGACCGGACGCGGTAAGTCGGCTAACCAAGTCACACTGTTCTTTTCAGTGTGTAGAATCTTTTGTATTTTTAACACATATACAGTATCTCACCATCCTCAAACGGAAGGTCTCTAACATCCACCAGTTCTGTGATGTCATCATGGAGGAGTGGAAGAGGACTCCATTGGCAACCTGTGAAGCTCTGGTGAACTCCATGCCCAAGAGGGTTAAGGCAGTGCTGGGAAATAATGGTGACCACACAAAATATTGAGACTTTGGGTCCAATTTGGACATTTCAACTTAGGGGTGTACTCACTTTTGTTGCCAACGGTTTAGACATTAATGGCTGTGTGTTGAGTTAGTTTGAGGGGACAGCAAATGTGCACTGTTATACAGGCTGTACACTCACTATTTACATTGTAACAAAGTGTCATTTCTTCAGTATTGTCACATGAAAAGATATAATAAAATATTTACAAAAATGTGAGGGGTGTACTCACTTTTCTGAGATACTGTATATTAATATTTTTATATTTGTATTATGATTGTAAATACATATATACACATATAAATACATTAATACATATGTACATATATATAAATGAACACACACATATATATATATATATAAATACAGTGGGGCAAAAAAGTATTTAGTCAGCCACCAATTGTGCAAGTTCTCCCACTTAAGAAGATTAGAAAGGCCTGTAATTTTCATCATAGGTATACCTCAACTATGAGAGACAAAATGTGGAAACAAATCCAGACAATCACATTGTCTGATTTGGAAAGAATTTATTTGCATATTATGGTGGAAAATAAGTATTTGGTCAATAACAAAAGTTCATCTCAATACTTTGTTATATATTCTTTGTTGGCAATGACAGAGGTCAAACATTTTCTGTAAGTCTTCACAAGGTTGTCACACACTGTTGCTGGTATGTTGGCCCATTCCTGCATGCAGATCTCCTCTAGAGCAGTGATGTTTTGGGGCTGTCGCTGAGCAACATGGACTTTCAACTCCCTCCAAAGGTTTTCTATGGGGTTGAGATCTGGAGAATGGCTAAGCCACTCCAGGACCTTGAAATGCTTCTTACGAAGCCACTCCTTTGTTGCCTGGGCAGTGTGTTTGGGATCATTGTCATGCTGAAAGACCCAGCCAGGTTTTATCTTCAATGCCCTTGCTGATGGAAGGAGGTTTGCACTCAAAATCTCATGATACATGGCCCCGTTCATTCTTTCATGTACATGGATCAGTTGTCCAGTTCCCTTTGCAGAGAAACAGCCCCAAAGCATGATGTTGCCACCCCCATGCTTCACAGTAGGTATGGTGTTCTTTGATTGCAACTCAGCATTCTCTCTCCTCCAAACACGACGAGTTGTGTTTCTACCAAACAGTTCTACTTTGGTTTCATCTGACCATATGACATTCTCCCAATCTGCTTCTGGATCATCCAAATGCTCTCTAGCATACTTCAGACGGGCCCGGGCATGTACTGGCTTAAGCAAGGGGACACGTCTGGCACTGCAGGATCTGAGTCCATAGTGGCGTAGTGTGTTACTGATGGTAGCCTTTGTTACGTTGGTCCCAGCTCTCTGCAGGTCATTCACTAGATCCCCCCATGTGGTTCTGGGATGTTTTCTCACCGTTCTTGTGATCATTTTGAACCCACGGGGTGATATCTTGCGTGGAGCCCCAGATCGAGGGAGATTATCAGTGGTCTTGTATGTCTTCCATTTTCTAATTATTGCTCCCACAGTTGATTTCTTCACACCAAGCTGCTTGCCTATTGCAGATTCAGTCTTCCCAGCCTGGTGCAGGTCTACAATTTTGTTTTTGGTGTCCTTCGACAGCTCTTTGGTCTTCACCATAGTGGAGTTTGGAGTGTGAATGTTTGAGGTTGTGGACAGGTGTCTTTTATACTGAAAACAAGTTCAAACAGGTGCCATTAATACAGGTAATGAGTGGAGGACAGAGGAGCCTCTTAAAGAAGAAGATACAGGTCTGTGAGAGCCAGAAATCTTGCTTGTTTGTAGGTGACCAAATACTTATTTTCCACCATAATATGCAAATAATTTCTTTCCAAATCAGACAATGTTATTGTCTGGATTTGTTTCCACATTTTGTCTCTCATAGTTGAGGTATACCTATGATTAAAATTACAGGCCTCTCTCATCTTCTTAAGTGGGAGAACTTGCACAATTGGTTGCTGACTAAATACTTTTTTGCCCCACTGTATATATATATATATATATATATATATATATATACACAGTATATATATATATATATATATATATATATATATACACACATATACACACATATACATACAAATGCATCTTTAGCAATGCATATGTATGTGTCTCAATGTGAAAGCCCATTGCCTGCCTTTTTTTTTCTAACACCCGAGATCTCATATCTTTGAGCCCTTATAACTTTTTTGTGCAATATTTTCTTTTTTAATATTTTTTATCAGACAGTGTTAATATGAGTGTAACTGTACTTTGTAATGTATTTTTGATGAGTTTTGTGCAACTTTTTTGTTTTGAAAAACAGTTAACCACAGCTCTGAGAGTGCGGTAAGGATTGAAGCGTAATCACGATTTTGCTCCACTTGTAATGTCAGCAAAATGAAAATGGCGTGCACAAACATGATTGCGCTAGTGCAGAACTGTTTGCGCCTCACTTATAATCTAGCCCACAGTGTGTTAATCTCTCTTTACTTTGAAAACATTGAAAACTACAATTATTGAAGATACAACTGACATCACCAAGCAGAGTTTTTCTAAGCTTCATGTCGTGCTACAGAATTTATTTATCCTTAAGGCTAAATGAGCAGTCAGATGCAATAACTGCAAAGCTACTGGCATTGTTGCAAAATTAAGTTTACTGTGCCAATTTAAGAAGATATATGCTTTCCAAGAAGTATTGTGAGCCCTAATACAGAATACATTTCATTCCACATGACAGCTTACACATACTGTAGATGCTATTCAGTTATTCTGCACGTTGTGCCTGTTCTTACAGGTTGTATGTTTTTCCACTGCCCTGCAGAGATACAGGAGTATAACATACAGGATCCATGGCACTGACCCTGTAACACGCTACACTGTGATTAGTGCCAGAGTTAATTTATATCTATCTCTAATTGGCCACAGCAGAAAACAAGATAGTCAATACTAAAATGTATTTTAAGTGGTATGTGACTGGACTACAAAATAATGCAAATTATGCTAACAAAATAACAGTGTAAATATGTTTAAAGCATGTTTTGTCTAAGCATATATTTTTAAAATGTAGTTCTTAATTTCTTATAATACTTTATTGTTCATTAAAATGGACAGTGTATTCAGGAAAGCAGCGGATAAAGAGTTTATTATATTAAAAACTGATTCTGCAACATCCTTCGCAAAAGGTTCACAAATATAAATTTCTTAGTTCAGGTGGAGGTTTCAACAGGAAAACAGCTATTTCAAAGGACAAAAAAATGGTAAAGAATCTATTTTTAAATATTAAAATACACTCCAGCATTTACAATGTATCATTGTGAATACATTAAAGAGGAGAACATTTCATAGTACACTGTCCCTTTAACAAACTAATCATTTCTGCAAATAATTCTCAAATATTAATTATTTCAGCTACAATATATATATGTGTGTGTATATATATATATATATATATATATATATATATATATATATATATATATATATAGAATAGATATGCAAACAAGTTCATAATAAAAATAATAAAGATTTAGTGTGTTAAACATTTATACACATGAAGTGGAACTTTGTTTAATTAAAGAGTTAATTGATTGCATATCTTAATAAATTGAAATGAAGATTGCACTAAATCCAAATATGATGCTTCAAGACTCATTGAAGAACAGTTTCAGGTGATTCCCATATATTTATAGCAGCAGATGACATCATGAGCTCTACGCTTAGCACAGTCGCCTAGATCATAAAATATGGCAGCTTTAGAGTTACAATAAAAATGTTATTTGACTTCAGTTTGTTTTTTTAGACAGCCTGTTTGCACTTTTATTTAATCTCTGTTAGATTTCTAGTTTAGGATTATACAGTTCATTCATATGGTTCTATTCTCTTATGTTTGCACTTTCATATAATTAAAATCTTCCAAGGTTTTAAAAGAAAGAAAAAAAAAAAAGCAGATGTAATTGATAATTACTTTATTATTTATAGATAATAGATACTCAGACTTGTGTCTACTCATTCATTAATGCTTATGTAAAATATTTAAATACTATCAATGCTAAAGGATTATATATATATATATATATATATATATATATATATATATATATATATATATATAAACTCTATATTTAGATGTTTTTCTGTGGCAGGAACACTGAGACTGGCATGTGAAAAATCTTAATGCTGTAGCAAATAGTGTAGATAAGATCAAAATAGATCATAAATAAGAGGACAGAAACCTTTCATGATTCATTAAACTTTCTGATTTTCTTGTATTATGTCATTTCCTCTTTCTCTTGATATTCTTTGTTGAAAAGCATACATAGGTAGGTTCAGGAGCAGCAATGCACTACTGTGAGCAAGCTGCTGATTGGTGGCTACATATATGCCTCTTGTCATTGGCTCACTAGATGTGTTCAGCTAGCTCCCAGTAAAATATTGCTGCTTCTTTAGCAAAGGATACCAGGAGAATGAAGCACATTTGATAATAGATGTAAAGTGAAAAACTATTTAAACGTTTTAAACTAGTATGCCCTATCTGATTCATTAAATAAAAATGTGGGATTGAATGTTCCTTTAAGTAATAGAGAACAAGGCCAAGTATAATGTGAATCAGGCACAATGCAATAAGCTTTAGTGTAAGGAATGACAAGTCAAATTTAAGACAAGAAGGTCAAAAGTAAAGTCAGTCATGGGCAAGGAAATGTCAAGCATTAGTAAAGACAAGTCAGAATGAAGACAAGTATGGCAAGTGCAAGAACAACTGCAGATTAGTAGACAAAGTGAAAGACAAGAAGAGTTCAAAACCACAAGACCTTGTATAATCATTGCAAGTCAACTGTAAGACAAAAAAGGTCAAATTCAAGAGGAATGAGGCAAGCGCATAGCAACAAGATCAAGTGAGGTCAAATTTATAGCAGGGATGTCAGGCAAAGCACCATACAGGGGGGTCCAATGCAGGACAGGCATCAGAATTAAAGGGACAGTCTACTTGATAATATTTATTGTTTAAAAATACAGATAATCCCTTTATTACCCATTCCCCAGTTTTGCACAGCCATCACGGTTATAGTAATATACTTGTTACCTCTGTGATTACCTTGTATCTAAGCCTCTTCTTACTGCCTCCTTATTTCAGTTCTTTTGACAGACTTGTATGTTAGCCAATCAGTGCTGACTCATAAATAATTCCAAACTGTCAACATGCACAGAGATAAGAGGTGGCCTTCAACAGCCTGGAAATTAGTTTGAGCCTAACTAGGTTTAGCTTTCAACAAAGAATACCAAATTTGATGATAAAAGTAACTCGGAAAGTTGTTTAAAAATGCATGCCCTATCTGAATCATGAAAGGCTTATTTTGACTTGACTGTCCCTTTAAGTACAATCTTCAGTACCTTTTACAGTTAACATTCTCTATTCCTTAGTTTTGTCACCTTATCTTCTATTTTCCCTTCAACCATAAAGAAATGCCAAATATCTTTGTATATAAATGGCTAAAACATTGGGTAGTACTTCACAGCTGAGTACAAACAACATGTAACACAATACATAAGGTCCTTGTATATTGGTGTGAAATAGCTTTGAGTTTATTTTTGACAACCTCTATTAATAAGAATAGTATATAAAAAAAAACTATGTTCCACACCATTATTCTTCCATGAATGAATCCAAGGTGACAAAAATACCAGACAATAATAATCACAACCATATGCTATCTTTAGATCTCCTGGTATGATCAAGAATATGCATACAATGTGCACTATCTTTAGAGAACATTTGTAATTCAGTTGAATGCTGCAAGTGTAATCCCAATGCTCGCCCACTCATTTCGCAGCCAAGACCTGCCTTTTAGTTCAATGTCAACGATGTCCTTAGACAACATTGTCCTTGGTTCCTCAGAAGAATATATGACACTCATTAAAGTTCTGCCACAGATCCAATCGACCACGTTAAAATTCACTGCAATGTTGCAAGCTTAGACATGAAAAAAAATTACTTTCCACCTGATTTAATGGGGTTTTTTTAAAACAGAAAATAAGTTACCACAGCTCACTAACATCCTCTCTGTTCAGTAAGTTGCACATTTCTTGCTTTCTGCCTTGGAAAATCTAATCAAAATGTAACACAAACTAAGAGAATCCACTACATTTGGAATCAATCTTTTCTGTAAAAAACATTAAAAAAAATAAAACTTGCTAAAAGGAAAAAAAAAAAAAAGGGAGAACAATTGCAGAAAAATCTTAATTAAAATGGCCTAATTGCATTCCACATCAATTCCTCTTTAGCAAGAAAATCTATAAGTGGCACACATGGTAAGCAGATCATTATTTGACAGAAGCTAACGTGCAATAAAATGAGACGCTATTGCAACCACCTGTAATATCTCTTCAGCCAGCAATTCTAAACTACTGAATAATACAAGGTAGACATTTTCTGAATATGCTTTTCAATATGCATTAAGATGGGCTGATAACTCCCCGTTCCTTACCTTCACGTTAGTCCGGAGAGCACAGTAACATGCAAAAAACATTGCAGAAAATAAGGAGCATATGGAGTAAAAATGCAGCGTCTCGTTTCAGCACCAAGCAAGCACACAAAATCCCAAGCATGTGCTAGCAAAGAAGCCTCCGTTTCTATGTCAGTTTGAAATTACATTGATCTCAGCTTTGCCTACTACAAAAAAAAAAAAATCTCTATGTCTTACAGGCACTGAACGAAAGCTTTAAAAATCACTTCTTGAGCTAGGAGAGCACATTTTGCCTAATCTAAATTAACAAAATATTCAACGTAGCAAACTTATTTATTTATTTTTTGTTCCAGACTAATTTTAATATAATTAAACAGGTTAAATAAAGGGGGGAGGGTGAAAACTGGTCTAGGGTGAGGAATTGAATCATAACCAACAAAATCACTTATACATGTAACTTGCTTTGATGTGTCTGTATTAAATATTTCACAAATTGAATGAATGTTGAATGTAGAAAATGAAAAAGGCATCCATTTTTTTCCCTCTAAGATTTATTACAGACACTGCAATATTTTTTTTTCTGGTGATCTTAAAGTGGCAATACCCTCTTAAATCATGAGCTTCTCTTGTAAGAAATGACTAATTCCATCCTTTGCCCTCACTAATAGATCATTCTGTAAAGCACAACAAATCATTATGCTATTTACATTTCCTTCAAAGGCACTGAAAGCTCTTTTTTTTTCTAGTTTATTTTAGTCTCTTTCATTTCAATTATACTGGATCTTTTAAAGAGTGTAGAATGTTTTGTTAGGAAACTAAAAGCCTGACACACAAATGTATCCAGAACAAATAGGATAACTACAAGAGGTTTTCAATGAGGCTATTTAATTATTTGGATCAAAATCAAAAGGAAGACACGTTTAAATGTGCTCTTTAAGGGATGATGTATCTTTCTGACAAAGAGATGTAAGCATCATAAAAGTGACAGTTATATAAGACTAATATGACATATAAAAAGAAATAAATCTACATAAAACTTTTATATATATTTTCAAAATGACCATATACAACATATTCCTAAGATTATTTTTTTATCTTCATATATTATTATTGTCCAATGACAAATGTTTCAAATTTTATATTCAAATGTTAGGATTTTTTATTTTAATTTTAATTTAGTATTTGTTTATTTTATGTAATTGCGGTTAATTTAGCAGATGTTAGGTTGGGGGCTTAGTGAAATATAGTGATTTGTGTTGTGGGGGATGGCGGTTTAGGGGTTAATAGTTTAATTATGTTTATTCCATTGTGGGGGATGGCAGTTTTAGGGATTAATAGTGTAATTAGGTTTATTGGGTTGTGGGGATGGCTGTTTAAGGGTCAATAGTTTTAGGTTATAAGTAGCGAGGCGGGGTGCGGCGGTTTAGGGGTTAATAGGTTTATTTTAGTAGTAGCGATGTGGGGGGTGGCGGTTTAAGGGTTAATATGTTTATTTAGTGTTGGCTATGTGGGGGTCGGCGGTTTAGGAATTAATACATTTATTTATTATTGGCGATGTGGGGGGTCGGTGGTTTAGGGGTTAATAGGTTTATTTAGTGTTGGCTATGTGGGGGGTCGGCAGTTTAAGAGTTATATGTTTAATATGGTATTTGCAATGCGGGAGTGGTGGTTCAGGGTTTAATAGGTAGTTTATGGGTGCTAGTGTACTTTGTAACATTTTAATTAAGAGTTTTGTGAAACATTTTTGTTTTGCAAAATTCATAACTACTGGTCTCAGATAGCGGAATGGATCACGGCGGTATAGACTATAACGCTAGCATTATAGCCGGACCGCACAACCTGTAATACAGGCGCAATGAAAATCCTGCACTCAAAAGTCATTTTTTGAGTGCGGAATAGAGAGATGCATAAAGGCTAAAACCTCTGCGACTTGTAATACGGGAGACCTGCACATTCCGTGCGCAATGGGCAATTTTTTTTTTAGCCGTACTGCAAAACTTGTAATTTTGCTGATTGTGTGCTTTATCTGAATCAGTAAAGGTTAATTTTGACTTTAGTGTTCCTCTAACCCCTTTGGGAATTTCAAAGAAAAACTTTTATCATTTTTGCTATCACTCCATTTAAATAGAAATAGAACTTTTGATTTTTTTGATTTACCTATGATATATATATATATATATATATATATATATATATAAATACAATAATGTGAAGGGGACGCAATTGCATATATGGAAATATTTTGAGCTGAATAATAGTATAAATCACTATTCATGTATAGGCAAAATAGCCTCAATTAAGTTTAACGATTTAGTGGGGCAGACCCTTGAAAAAATGTAGCATGAGTATACCAGAGAGGCGGCCTCAGGAATGTAATCCTGAATAAAAGACAGGGAAATTCAGCACTCTTTTATTAAAAAACAGCTCGTCTCACATAATTAAGTGAGGTGACAAAATTTGGACGGGTAATGACGTTCCCCCCTCCACTCCAAGAAAGGCACACACAGACTTAGTTTGTAAATTAATAAGTTTTTATATCAGTGATTTATAATAGAATACATAAACCTAATGAAAATTAATAAAACAGAACTGAAAATAAGCAAATCAAAATAAACCTGACCGGTCAGGGGTACATGCTAAGTGATAGGTGTAGCGTCAACAATACAATATAAAGTGGACCATATTCAAGGTCTAAACCCAGATAAACCCTGTCATGAGCTCCGCTCGTAAGCGTATAGATAGGAGCTAAATCTTCAATAGAAACATGTCAGGGTTTCAGCAAGGCCGAAATGTTAAATAATGGTATCACACTTCAAGCCTGGAAAGAGGATACATAGGTGTTCAAGCTTTGTATAATATACAGCGTTTCAAGCTTATACCTCATAAGTCCACTACAGTCTGACTACACCCAGCTGCACACAGCACCCCTGTAGGGGGGATTAACACTGGGCAGGTTTACCAAGGGGATCTAAGCAGACTGTAAAGTAGATCAAATGGATATGTACAGCGTGTTATGCAGACATAGAATATAACACATTGATAGCCACTCTTGATAAGGGAAATATGTATGGCACTGCTAGGGTCCTGCCGTAAGCTGTAAAGCAAGCGTATAGAGAGTCATGCAGGTTGAGGGTTAAAGCAGCTGCTGTTATTAGAGTGAGTTCATCAAGCAGTCAAATAGGTTAGTGCAAATCAGAACCTTGCAAGTCCCATACAATCACTGTAAAAGCTCCCAAACATCAGAGGTACTCAGCATGTATAACACTTCAGATAAAGGTAATGCAACTGCCGTTATTTTTGTAGAATACCATCGGCAACTTCAACCGAAATTAACAGTTATTGTTTGGCAAGGAGGTCTTAAATCCGCATACTCTTTATCCAAGACAAAAGCTGGCAGAATAAGTATCACCGTTTCTTGACAACAGTTCTTATACGACTTGTTTGTGTGTAATCCTCAATTCCTTCAACACCAGGTAGATTCAGTATAGGCCAACGCTATACATAGAGACAGCGCGGCGTCTTTCCACGAGAATTCAGTTGACAGCAGCACATGCACGTATCATGTGACCGGCCAGGACAGCCAATGCCTACGCGCGTTTCACCCGCTCGTCTTTCACTTCAGACCGGGCTTCGTCAGGGCGGTATTCTGGTTACGTCAATGCGTCCTCCTTTATAGTAATCTCAAGTTCGCCTCTGCTGGTGGGTGAAATTATTGCATATCATACCCAAGCAGCTCTGCCAGTGAGGATTTTCAGGCCACTTGGGAAATATTAGAAAAAATAATTATAGATCAATTATCTAGACACAATTTAACTGAAATATCAACAATATTACTTAAACCAAAATAACCAGATACAATGTGTACTCAGCCTATTAAGATCTGTATATCATACTTTATACACCTACCTATGTATCTGATTCACATTCACCAGGTTTTTAAACAAATAAGAAAGTTATAAAATACTTATACCAAAAACATATATAGTCTCCAATGTTTTTCATTTACAACTGGCCTATCATAATATTACAGGAAACAAGCCATATCAAGTTTGTCATTAAGTCCCTGAGGAATCTGGGTCTCAAGAATTGAGATCCACCTACATTCCTTACGGAGGAGGACCTTGTCGTTGTTCCCTCCTCTTCCATTCATGATGCCCCTATCAATGCCTATAAACCTTAGAGAATCAGGATCACAATTATGGACATGTTCAAAGTGTTTTGCTACATTGCTTTTTGGGTTTTTGTTTTTGATATCGTCCCGTGTGTTCAGTAATTCTATCCTTTATAGCTCTTCTTGTTTTCCCTACATAAAAGAGGGGACAGCTACAGGCAAGAAGGTATATCACACCTTCAGTGTTACAATTTACAAAATGTTTAAGTTTGTAAATTTTACCTGTGTTAGTGCTGAATTCTTTAGTTTTTAGCATGTATTTACATGCTACACATTTGCCACAAGGGGAGTTTCCTACAGATCTATACCTAGTAAGCCAATCCAACTGTTTAGGTTGTGATACATATTGGCTTCTTACTAGTTTGTCTTTAAGGTTGGGTGCCCTCCTGGCAGTCATATTAGGGAAGTCATCCACTTCCTGGGAAACACTAGGATCACTAGTGAGCACCTGCCAGTTTTTTGCTAAGATATTCCTCAGGGTATGCCAGTGACAATTATAGTCTGTAATTAGGCGTATTTTTGTGTCTTTTTCCTTTGTTTGGGGTGAGAGAAGTTTATCTCTGTCTTCATGCATTGCATGATAGAATGCTCTTTTTACCACTCTTTTAGAGTATCCTCGATCTAGAAATCTCTTTTCCATCTCAAGAGCATGTTTTATATACTTCTCTTTTGTTGAACAATTTCAAATTGTATAAAGTATGATATACAGATCTTAATAGGCTGAGTACACATTGTATCTGGTTATTTTGGTTTAAGTAATATTGTTGATATTTCAGTTAAATTGCGTCTAGATAATTGATCTATAATTATTTTTTCTAATATTTCCCAAGTGGCCTGAAAATCCTCACTGGCAGAGCTGCTTGGGTATCATATGCAATAATTTCACCCACCAGCAGAGGCGAACTTGAGATTACTATAAAGGAGGATGCATTGACGTAACCAGAATACCGCCCTGACGAAGCCCGGTCTGAAGTGAAAGACGAGCGGGTGAAACGCGCGTAGGCATTGGCTGTCCTGGCCGGTCACATGATACGTGCATGTGCTGCTGTCAACTGAATTCTCGTGGAAAGACGCCGCGCTGTCTCTATGTATAGCGTTGGCCTATACTGAATCTACCTGGTGTTGAAGGAATTGAGGATTACACACAAACAGGTCGTATAAGAACTGTTGTCAAGAAACGGTGATACTTATTCTGCCAGCTTTTGTCTTGGATAAAGAGTATGCGGACTTAAGACCTCCTTGCCAAACAATAACTGTTAATTTCGGTTGAAGTTGCCGATGGTATTCTACAAAAATAACGGCAGTTGCATTACCTTTATCTGAAGTGTTATACATGCTGAGTACCTCTGATGTTTGGGAGCTTTTACAGTGATTGTATGGGACTTGCAAGGTTCTGATTTGCACTAACCTATTTGACTGCTTGATGAACTCACTCTAATAACAGCAGCTGCTTTAACCCTCAACCTGCATGACTCTCTATACGCTTGCTTTACAGCTTATGGCAGGACCCTAGCAGTGCCATACATATTTCCCTTATCAAGAGTGGCTATCAATGTGTTATATTCTATGTCTGCATAACACGCTGTACATATCCATTTGATCTACTTTACAGTCTGCTTAGATCCCCTTGGTAAACCTGCCCAGTGTTAATCCCCCCTACAGGGGTTCTGTGTGCAGCTGGGTGTAGTCAGACTGTAGTGGACTTATGAGGTATAAGCTTGAAACGCTGTATATTATACAAAGCTTGAACACCTATGTATCCTCTTTCCAGGCTTGAAGTGTGATACCATTATTTAACATTTCGGCCTTGCTGAAACCCTGACATGTTTCTATTGAAGATTTAGCTCCTATCTATACGCTTACGAGCGGAGCTCATGACAGGGTTTATCTGGGTTTAGACCTTGAATATGGTCCACTTTATATTGTATTGTTGACGCTACACCTATCACTTAGCATGTACCCCTGACCGGTCAGGTTTATTTTGATTTGCTTATTTTCAGTTCTGTTTTATTAATTTTCATTAGGTTTATGTATTCTATTATAAATCACTCCAGTGGCTCAAGTTTTTTATCTTCAGGCGACGAAGCGGTGAGGTCGTCAGGCGAGGCCACAGAGGGGGTCGCAGGCACCGCAGGAAAGGCAGCACGCCGCAGACAGCCGGCGAGAGAGAGCAACCGGAAGAAAACCACACACAGCAAGTAACAAATGTAATAAATGTGTCTGATGTCCCACTGACTGAAAACGAACTGGCAGTGTTAAATAAGGGATTGACTTTTTGCCCAGCAAAGAATATTGACCTTTTTGAATTGGATAAGGACATGTTTAAGTTCTTTAGGTCTGTTAGGCTTAAGGCATTTTTTGCTAATAAAGATAAAGTATGCATTACTGGTGAATCTCCTACAAATTTAATCAATGATAGGCTACAACTTAAAGGTACTGGTCTGTACAAAAAGAGTACATTTATTCCCCCTGATATTAATGGCAGTGTTGATGCTTTTGTCAAATTGGTGAATTTTGATCTTAATAAATTAAAAGAAAAGATTAAATATCAGCCTAAGTTATGTAAACCCAATTTGACTAAAGACCAACTCTTAGCCATTAAGGATTTAAAAACAAAAGGGGTCACCTTACGCAGAGCTGACAAGGGAGGTGCTACTGTGTTATTGCAAAATGAGTACTATACACAAGAAATAAGGGAACAGTTACAAGATAACACTACATACAAAAGGTTAGATGGCAACCCGATATTTAATATTCAAAAGGAGGTTAGATCTATTTTAGATAGAGCCTTGCATAGAAATATTATTGATAAAAATCTGTTCACCTATCTTCTTGTAGAGTGGCCAAAAACCCCTATTTTCTATACAGTACCTAAGGTACATAAGAGCTTTGAGAAACCCCCAGGTCGGCCCATTGTGGCAGGAGTGAATTCTATTTTCACTAACATTGCCACATATTTGGATAAATTACTTCAGCCAGAAGTGTTAAAATTAACTTCATACATCAGGGATACTAGTGACTTTTTAAATAAAGTTAACAATCTATCTGTACAGAACACTAAATACATACTATTTACCCTTGATGTATGCAGTTTATATACTGTCATTAACCATGAACGTGGCATTGAATCCAGTATGTGCACTTTAAAAAACGCTGGCATTTATACCACCCCGCAATTATATTTTGTGGAAGAGCTTTTGAGATTAGTGTTATATCACAATTATTTCCTCTTTGCTGATGATTGGTACGAGCAGGTCAGGGGAACTGCTATGGGGTCCAATGTTGCCCCATCATACGCCAACCTCTTTATGGGACAAATTGAAGAAAGTTTGTATATGAGAATACTTTGTTCAAACTCTATGGAGCAGCCTGGTGGCGCTTCATAGATGACGTGTTTGGCGTGTGGTGGGGTGACATTGGATCCCTTTTATCCTTTGTTGAACAACTTAATAACTTTGTTAATGGGGTTAAGTATACCCTATCTCACAGTGAGGAAAAAATTGTTTTTCTAGATACTGTTGTATATAGGAACACTGATGGTCTATTAAATGTAGATTTACATAAGAAACCCACTGACAGAAACACCCTATTGTCATTTGATAGCTATCACCCAGATAGACTAAAAAATTAATTACCTCGTAGCCAAATGTTAAGGGTTAAAAGGATAGTAACTGACAAAACATTGGTAGAGCTGAGGTTAAATGAAATGGCTACAAGATTCAAGGAAAGGGGTTATCCAGCCCCTTTAGTTAACACAGAAAAAGAGAGAATTTTAAAAGAAGAAGTAACCTTTAATAAGAATAGAAAGGATAAAAACCAGCGTATGGTATGTGTTACACAATTCAACCCTTACAGCAAGGAGATTTCTAGAATTGTTAATAAGCATTGGAATGTCCTTAAAAATTGTAATCCTGAAATTGCAGCATTTAAAGAAATCCCCATGATGGCGTATAAAAAAGTGCCTAACTTAAAGGATAGGTTAGTGAGGAGTGATATAGGATCCAGTAAAGCCCAGAAGCAAACATATATCACTTCTAAAAACACAGGCACATTCCCATGTTTAGGGTGTGCCAGTTGTAATGCTGTCATTAAAGGTAAAGAATTTCTTCATCCATTAACAGGGAAAAAGTTTAAAATTAAGGAACATTATACATGTGACTCATCCTTTGTAATTTATCTTATTAAGTGCCCATGCTCGAAGATCTATTTGGGGGAGACGACCAGAAAAGTAAGAGACAGGATGAGTCAGATCCAATATACGCTGTAAGGATATGAATGCTCCTGTTGCTTGTCATTTTATAGAAGCAGGCCATAGTATCAGCCAGCTCAGATGGCAAGTCATTGATGGTATAGGAAGACTCCGCAGAGGAGGAAACAGGGAACAGGTATTAAAGCAAAAGGAATCCTTTTGGATTCATAGGTTAAATTCAATGGTTCCCCTAGGTTTAAATAGGGAACTTGATTTTTCTGTGTTTCTGTAAATTGTGGCATCTGTTCTATGTAAGTATTGTTTTTAATACAATCAATGGGTTAAAGTGCACTCAGTTTTGTCTTTATAAAAGTTAAAAGCATCAAAATAAATAGTTGTAATTAATAAAATGTAATGATTTTCATTCTCCACTAGGTGATGCTATAATACAAGTAATGCTTAAATGTCATTAAAGGGTTAATGTGTTTCCCTATAAAGCATGTGCACACACCTGTTGTATCTATGCATGATTAAGGGAATGGATCCCGAAACGTTGCATGTTTTAATGTTTGTACCAGAATAAACCTCTTTTCATTTATTTGGTGCTGTGGACACTCTTTTTGTTGGAATACTGAGAGGAAGGCAGTCTCCTCTACCCCACCGGTCACCACTAACCCTGAGTTGAAAAAGGGAATTTGGGAACTTAAGGTGCTGTTTGTGCATTGTTTTGTGCTATTATAAATCACTGATATAAAACTTATTAATTTACAAACTAAGTCTGTGTGTGCCTTTCTTGGAGTGGAGGGGGGAACGTCATTACCCGTCCAAATTTTGTCACCTCACTTAATTATGTGAGACGAGCTGTTTTTTAATAAAAGAGTGCTGAATTTCCCTGTCTTTTATTCAGGATTACATTCCTGAGGCCGCCTCTCTGGTCTACTCATGCTACATTTTTTCAAGGGTCTGCACCACTAAATCGTTAAACTTAATTGAGGCTATTTTGCCTATACATGAATAGTGATTTATACTATTATTCAGCTCAAAATATTTCCATATATGCAATTGCGTCCCCTTCACATTATTGTATGTATTTTTAGGTTATACCTTTTCTACTTGGGCCTAGGCCCATTCCAAGGTCTCAGTGTTGGGTGACCCCATAGCATCTATATACTACAAGGCAGTTTGGTTGTGGGTTTGACGCATTCACCCCACTCCAACAAGGTTCACGGCAGTCTGCTAGTTGCTGGCTGATCACATACAATGGCATTCACACTTTCTGATGCAAACTGGGAGGCTGAGCTTACAGCCTCTCTATCCATGTCTAACCTCGAAGAGAATCAGGACACAAATAATGCACCAGTTAATGTGTATGGGGCATTTAAAAATTATAAGAAACTTCTTGTGAAACAAGTCAAACTAAGGGCTGAAACCTCTAGTTTAGAGAATTATATTAAAATGAAGATCATACTGAGGGGTTTACGTCTGAGACTAGATCCAGGCACCAACCTAAGAGAAGATGAAGGGGGAGATGAGTTTTTAGAGGACTGGAATGCCAGTCTTTCTGAATGCTCCATAATTTTGATGAACAAGATGGTAAATCGCAATAAAGAAAGACTAGAGAAAACCATCACTCAAGCAGAAGACTCACTAAAAATAGTGAATACATTTGAATCTAACTCTAACTTTACAAAACTTAACGAAGAGATCAAAGAGCAATTAGCAAGGCTACAAACTGAGATAAAACTCAGGAAGGGAAGGAAGTTCTCTAGAGACAATGAGGACTATAAAAATAGCAAAGTTTATAGCTACCATTCTGTAAGAGGTACTTATGATTCTGGTACAGATGGCTCAGATGCAGAAGTGGAACATAATAAAACTAATCCAGCCAAAAATCAGTCTTTTTTAGGGGAAGGAGGAGAGGAGGTAGGAAGAGAAGGAGGGGGAGTAAATACAAATTCTGGAGAGAGAAGATATCCCTCCAGACAACGCCACCAACGGGGTTACAATCAGACCCAAGGGGGCTACAGTCAGAACAGACCCCGAAGATTTCGGGGGCGCAGGGGCTATTAAAGCAAGACAATGAAGATCTACAGGTGATTAATCTTTCCTCTTTCAGACTAAATTCTTCACACATTGCAGTCTTGAAAAGAGGACTCTCCTTCTGTCCTACTAACAACTTAGATAAATTTAACTTTCTGAAAGACCTGCATTTATTTGCGAGACGCATTGTACTCTCACAAGTAATGAAAAGTAAGAGCAGACATTTAATTGAGGATGTTGCTCTAACACAGAAGGATAGAGAAGCCTGTGCTGATCTTCAAAGCCTCCTTGCTGACTCAGAAGGAAGTGACTATATTCCATCACAGAGAGACATTCTAGAGACAAGTGAAACTGTCTCTTCTAACTTCAAAGCAAAATCTAAATACATGCCTCAGCTGTCAATGGTTCCTGCTGTGAATCTCTTTGTAAGGCAGGTAGAGAAAGATATTGCTAACCTCTCTATGGCTAGCTTGGTGGATGATAACCTAAATAGCTCAGAGAGGAAAGCACTAGATGAGCTAGCCAACGCCAAAGGCGTGATAATTAAAGCAGCGGACAAAGGAGGAAACCTCGTCCTTTGGGACGAAAAGATGTATGTTCTTGAAGTGAAAAGACAGCTCCTAGATAGAAGCCAGTACCAATGTCTCTCGTTTAACCCCACCTCGTCTCTCCAGTTCTCTTTGTTTAACATTTTAAAGGAAGCAAAAGAGGACAAAATAATCACAGCCTCCGAATTCAAGTATCTCTACATAGAACATCCGGTTTTGCCTGTGTTCTATTGCATCCCCAAAATACATACAAATTCGGCTAATCCACCTGGCCGGCCTATAATTGCGGGCATTGGCAGCCTTACTGAGAACTTGGGGAACTATATTGATTACTTTCTGCGACCTTTTTTGGAGACAATGCCCTCCTTCGTCCTGGATACCTCGGACTTCCTTAGGAAAACAGATAGGTTATCAGTACCTCAGGAAGCGTTTTTGGTATGTCTAGATGTTGAAGGGCTCTACTCCTCAATTCCTCACAAGATAGGAATTGAAGCATGTAAACATTTCCTCATGACCAGAGGTGTTCACTTCCGAAAACATACTGACTTTGTGATAAGATTGCTTACATTTGTTCTAACGAATAATGTATTTATGTTTGACAACAAAATTTATAAGCAATTGCGCGGCACAGTGATGGGGGCTACATGCGCCCCGACCTATGCGTGCCTTCACCTGGGTAACTGGGAGATGGATGAGGTATTTCAGAATCCCATCTTTGAAGAAAATGTCCACATATGGTTAAGATATGTGGACGATATCTTACTAGTATGGGAAGGCTCAGAGCAAACACTCAAAGAATTTATTGAGACCCTGAATGTCAATGACAGAAACATCTCCCTGACCCTGCAATATAGCAGGGAAGAAATATCGTTTCTAGACATAAAAGTAAGGATTGAAGGAGGGACACTGTTGACTGAAAATTATCGCAAAGACACTGCGACAAATAGTCTACTTCTGGCATCAAGCCATCATCCCAATCACTTGAAAAAGGGAATCCCGAAAGGGCAATTCCTCAGGCTGCGAAGAAATTGTTCAACAAAAGAGAAGTATATAAAACATGCTCTTGAGATGGAAAAGAGATTTCTAGATCGAGGATACTCTAAAAGAGTGGTAAAAAGAGCATTCTATCATGCAATGCATGAAGACAGAGATAAACTTCTCTCACCCCAAACAAAGGAAAAAGACACAAAAATACGCCTAATTACAGACTATAATTGTCACCGGCATACCCTGAGGAATATCTTAGCAAAAAACTGGCAGGTGCTCACTAGTGATCCTAGTGTTTCCCAGGAAGTGGGTGACTTCCCTAATATGACTGCCAGGAGGGCATCCAACCTTAAAGACAAACTAGTAAGAAGCCAATATGTATCACAACCTAAACAGTTGGATTGGCTTACTAGGTATAGATCTGTAGGAAACTCCCCTTGTGGCAAATGTGTAGCATGTAAATACATGCTAAAAACTAAAGAATTCAGCACTAACACAGGTAAAATTTACAAACTTAAACATTTTGTAAATTGTAACACTGAAGGTGTGATATACCTTCTTGCCTGTAGCTGTCCCCTCTTTTATGTAGGGAAAACAAGAAGAGCTATAAAGGATAGAATTACTGAACACCGGGACGATATCAAAAACAAAAACCCAAAAAGCAATGTAGCAAAACACTTTGAACATGTCCATAATTGTGATCCTGATTCTCTAAGGTTTATAGGCATTGATAGGGGCATCATGAATGGAAGAGGAGGGGACAACGACAAGGTCCTCCTCCGTAAGGAATGTAGGTGGATCTCAATTCTTGAGACCCAGATTCCTCAGGGACTTAATGACAAACTTGATATGGCTTGTTTCCTGTAATATTATGATAGGCCAGTTGTAAATGAAAAACATTGGAGACTATATATGTTTTTGGTATAAGTATTTTATAACTTTCTTATTTGTTTAAAAACCTGGTGAATGTGAATCAGATACATAGGTAGGTGTATAAAGTATGATATACAGATCTTAATAGGCTGAGTACACATTGTATCTGGTTATTTTGGTTTAAGTAATATTGTTGATATTTCAGTTAAATTGTGTCTAGATAATTGATCTATAATTATTTTTTCTAATATTTCCCAAGTGGCCTGAAAATCCTCACTGGCAGAGCTGCTTGGGTATGATATGCAATAATTTCACCCACCAGCAGAGGCGAACTTGAGATTACTATAAAGGAGGACGCATTGACGTAACCAGAATACCGCCCTGACGAAGCCCGGTCTGAAGTGAAAGACGAGCGGGTGAAACGCGCGTAGGCATTGGCTGTCCTGGCCGGTCACATGATACGTGCATGTGCTGCTGTCAACTGAATTCTCGTGGAAAGACGCCGCGTTGTCTCTATGTATAGCGTTGGCCTATACTGAATCTACCTGGTGTTGAAGGAATTGAGGATTACACACAAACAGGTCGTATAAGAACTGTTGTCAAGAAACGGTGATACTTATTCTGCCAGCTTTTGTCTTGGATAAAGAGTATGCGGACTTAAGACCTCCTTGCCAAACAATAACTGTTAATTTCGGTTGAAGTTGCCAATCGTATTCTACAAAAATAACGGCAGTTGCATTACCTTTATCTGAAGTGTTATACATGCTGAGTACCTCTGATGTTTGGGAGCTTTTACAGTGATTGTATGTGACTTGCAAGGTTCTGATTTGCACTAACCTATTTGACTGCTTGATGAACTCACTCTAATAACAGCAGCTGCTTTAACCCTCAACCTGCATGACTCTCTATACGCTTGCTTTACAGCTTATGGCAGGACCCTAGCAGTGCCATACATATTTCCCTTATCAAGAGTGGCTATCAATGTGTTATATTCTATGTCTGCATAACACGCTGTACATATCCATTTGATCTACTTTACAGTCTGCTTAGATCCCCTTGGTAAACCTGCCCAGTGTTATCCCCCCTACAGGGGTGCTGTGTGCAGCTGGGTGTAGTCAGACTGTAGTGGACTTATGAGGTATAAGCTTGAAACGCTGTATATTATACAAAGCTTGAACACCTATGTATCCTCTTTCCAGGCTTGAAGTGTGATACCATTATTTAACATTTCGGCCTTGCTGAAACCCTGACATGTTTCTATTGAAGATTTAGCTCCTATCTATACGCTTACGAGCGGAGCTCATGACAGGGTTTATCTGGGTTTAGACCTTGAATATGGTCCACTTTATATTGTATTGTTGACGCTACACCTATCACTTAGCATGTACCCCTGACCGGTCAGGTTTATTTTGATTTGCTTATTTTCAGTTCTGTTTTATTAATTTTCATTAGGTTTATGTATTCTATTATAAATCACTGATATAAAAACTTATTAATTTACAAACTAACTCTGTGTGTGCCTTTCTTGGAGTGGAGGGGGGAACGTCATTACCCGTCCAAATTTTGTCACCTCACTTAATTATGTGAGACGAGCTGTTTTTTAATAAAAGAGTGCTGAATTTCCCTGTCTTTTATTCAGGATTACATTCCTGAGGCCGCCTCTCTGGTCTACTCATGCTATATATATATATATATATATATATATATATATATATATATATATATATATAATTAAAACAGACAACCCAAGGTATTAATCTTGGTCCATTTTGTTATATTGCATGCACTATTTGGCTGCCAGATACAGTCATATTGAAAAAAAAATGGTTAACTTTTCTCAAACTTTGAGTTTATCACTGAAATTATTTACACAAAACTACTGCAGTCAAATGACAAATGGTTGTACAAGCTTCTCTGGGATCCCCTTTGTTCACAAATAGCAGAGATGCATGGCTTTTTGGTAATTAGAATACCGCTAATTGCAGCTGCACTTCTTACTTGAAATGTCTGGCAGTGAAGGGGTTAATCAGTTAGCTTGCAAGGTTAACTTTTGATGCAGAAAATAGATTGACATCTTCCACTCCTTGACACCTACCTGCCTGATCCCTCACAAACAGCTGTTTTCCCTCCCTCACCCCTTACTGGTCACCACCATATTAGGTACTGGCAGACAGTCTGCCAGTCATGAAGTTTAGGGCTTTTTTGTAATTATTATTATTTTGTTTCTGCAGTGTAGTGTAGTGATCCTTTATCAACTCTCCCACCTCCCTGATCCACTTATACAGCTGTCTACTAGTACCCAGTTTACATAAAACCAGTGTTCTATTTGAATTATGAAAAGACCATGTTGCAGCTTTGCAAATCTGCTCCAAAGATGCATGTTTTTTTAAAAAACAGACGATGTTGCAACTGCTCTTGTAGAAAGAGCTGTAATACGCTTAAGAGGCAACTTTCTTACCACCAAGTAAGCCTTGAGAATCACTTGTTTGAGCAAAGAGGCCAATGCTTAGTAGCTTTCTGCCCCTTACGAGTCCCAGAGTAGTGAACAAACCATCTAGAAGTTTGTCTGAAAGAATTTCAAAACCCTGACTACATCAAGATTATGTAATAACTGTTACTTAGGGTTAGCAGGATCAGAACACAATGAATGAACAACAATTTCTTGATTGGTATTTTCCGTAGAAACTTCCTTAGGAAGAAAATCATATTTAGTACAAAGTACAGCCTTATCCTTGTGAATAATTAAAAATGGAGAATCACAAGACAAGGTTGACAACTCAGAAACTCTCCTTGCTGAATACATTGCTAATAGGAAAAGTACTTTCCAAGATAACTGTAGATATCAATGGAATACATTGGTTCCAACGTAATACAGAGAGAACTAGATTGAAATTCCAGGGTGGAGAAATAGAATTCACAACTGGTCTAATTCTAACTAACTCCTGGACAAATGTCTGAACTTCAGGAAGTTCGGCAACTTCATATGAAAAAGAACAGATAAAGTAGAAATTTGACCTTTTTGGAAACTGAAGCAGTCTAGCGATCCTAAAGGCATTTATATGAAAACCCTCTGGAAGAACACCACTCAAAATATGCCTTCCAAATATTGTGATAAATTTTTTGTGTCACAGGCTTTCTGGCCTGCATTAAAGTTTCAATGACTGAATCTAAGAAACTTCTATGTCTCGAATATAGGCATTCAACTTCCATGCCATTAAATGTAGAGATTTGAGATCCTTGTGGAATAAAAGACCTTGAGACAACAGGTCTTGTCTCAGAGGAAGAATCTATGAAAGAGATGAGGACATCTGCACTAGATCCGCATACCATGTCCTGCAGTGCCAAGCTGGAGCAATTAATATTACTGATGTTGACCCCTGTTTTATCTCGGTAGAAGAACAAATGAAGGTAACAGGTATGCTAAATGAAACTCCCATGGACATATCAAGGCATCTATCATGTGAGCCTTTGGAACTTTTGATCCTGTGCAATACCATCACCCCCATTTGATTAGTAAGCTATCAAAAATATCCTAATGGAGAGACCACTCTCTTGGATGGACCGATTGACTGCTGAGATGTTTCACCTCCAAGTTGCTCACACCTGGTATGTGAATTGCCGATAGGGGGCAATAATTCCTCTCTGCCTGAGACAGAGTCTTGATGATTTATGTAAGCCACCGCCGTGATTTTGTCCAACTGGAAATGGATAAAATGTTTCTCCTTTAATAGGGACCAGGGCTGAAGAGGCGGAAGAATCACTCAGTAAGTAATTTGGAACAAATTAAGGGAAAACTATTTTACAGTAAAGTGTTCCTTTAATTTTAAACTGAACCTCTGAAAAAAGCAGAAGACAAGACAATTCCGCTACATGTTTATTCCGTGCTTATTGTAACAATATTCATAACATGGTTTTATGCTTTACCCAATATTATTATTATTACATTATGCATTACATTATACATTATATACTGTATATATCACTTTTTCTATTTTAATATATTTTATTGATCTGTATTTTGTAAGAATTGATATGTTTTTTCACTTATTTCCTAATTACTGTCATTTAAACTCAAGACATAAAGCATATATTTTTTAGGTCATATGTTTTTAATTATTTTTCCATTCTTTCCTTTTTCAGATCATTTTTAATTCTTATCATGAACAATAGCAGCCAGTTAAAATGTCATATGAGGTGATGTATTATTTAAACTGTTTCAATTTGATCTTCTCTCTTCAATAAATTAAAACAGTGGCCTTTTCAAAGTTATAATTATATGAATTAAGTTGCAATTACATTTAAAATGTAATTGCAAGTCACAAGAGAATATGTATCGGATTACTAATGTATATTTTCCATGCCTGCTCACAGCATACATTGCTGGTCCTTCATCTCAAATAAAAAATGGAAATAACCATAAAACAAATGTAGTGCTAAATCTCTAAAGTGCTAAAAAAAGAAATATTTTAATTTGAAAGAGAAGGGAAATTAAAAATTGAAAGGTAAGAAATATGTATGTAATACCTTCATATTAAAGTGTCAATCTTCATTAAAATTTGTTCCTTTTAATGTTTTTATAATGATCCATTTGACATGTATTTAAAAATGTTTACAAATAACTAATTTACGCTTATTTACCTTTATTTTGTCATTTGAAATAGCCTTTACCTGTTGGAACTGCCACCTCTACTGCAAATGTCAATATTGCAATATTAGCTAGACAAAATCAATATAAACAAGATCCAGTAAAACAAATTGCACCCTCAATGGGGGTGAGCCAGGTAATCTAAGATCAAGATAACATATGGGAGCCTTTGTTTTTATATAAAGTGATAGGATAATAAGGCATGTTCTCCCTGCATGCTTAGCCCATTTAGATGTGGTGACATGAAACCCAAAAACATTATTTCATGATTCAGATAGAGCATATCATTTGAAACAACTTTCCAATTTACTTCTATTATCTAATTTGCTTCATTCCCTTGGTATCTCTTGTTGAACGAACAGTAATGCACTACTGGGAGCTAGCAAAAAGCCAATGACAAGAGGCATATAAGTGCAGGCACCATTCAGCACTTTCTGAGTCTACATAGGTATACTTTTCAACAAAGGAGACAAAGAGAACTAAACAAATTAGATAATAGAAAAAAAATTGAAAGTTATTTTGAAAAGCATGAAATAACAAATTGGGGATTCATGTCCCTTTAAATGTTTAAAGGCAAATTAAACACAGTAATATTGCATAATCAACAAATACATCATAAAAATATTTATTTTTAATTTAAAAAGAGCAATACAGAGTTCCCTCTCACTTCACTTTCCATTAGCAAAAATGCTTCTAGTAAAAGTTATTACTGTTTTTCAGCAGCATATGCACATATGCTGTGAGGGGTTGTGCACTAGTATTAGAACACTGCATCTTATTAGAGAGTCAGCTGTGGTTTCTATGACACAAATGAAGTCTTCACAGACACATCATCGCCAGCTCTCTGAGATTGAATACTGGTGCACGGGCCCTCAATGCATATGTGCTTATGCCACTAAAAAAACAGTAATCACTTTTACTAGAAGCATTTTTGCTAATGGAAGTATCTTGCAAAAATTCTTCTATTTAAAATTTAAATGCACCCATGCAAAGGGTTGCAAGCAGTCCTTCAAAAGAAAAAAAAAAGAAAAATACCGGAAAGCCAGCAGATCACTGGAAGTAATGTTGTATGGTCTTGGGCAGATAAAAAAGGCACATACTTTTGTATGATATATATATATATATATATATATAAATCCCCTTTATGGGTTACATGTACAAGGACGGTCACTAAAGCTAAGGAACAATTCCCAAATATATGGCAGTTATACGCATAGACAGTGTCTATGTATGTATATATATATATATATATATATATATATATATATATATATATATGTAGATCCGTATCAAGAAGGGCACTCTCAGGATTTGTAAATTCAAATACAATGACTTTATTCATACATCAACAAAGAATAGTCAACGTTTCGGTTCCTATCTGAGCCTCGGATAGAAGCCGAAACGTCGACTATTGTTGATGTATGAATAAAGTTATTGTATATGAATTTACAAATCCTGAGAGTGCCCTTCTTGATACGGATCTACATAGTTATACTTTGAGGATTGCGCCCAGGTCTACTACACACCACCTTGGTTGGAGTGCTGGGCCACAGGCTAATTGTTACACTATATATATATATATATATATATATATATATACACAATATATATATACACAATATATATATATATATATATATATATACAGGTAGCCCTCAGTTTACGCCGGGGTTAGGTTCCAGAAGGGATGGTTGTAAATTGAAACCCAGTTTATAATGTAAGTCAATGGGAAGTGAGGGAGAGAGGTTCCAGGCCCCTCTCAAAATTGTCATAAGTAACACCTAATACATTATTTTTAAAGCTTTGAAATGAAGACTTTAAATGCTAAACAGCATTATAAACGTAATAAAATAATCACACAACACAGAATATATAATTCAACTAAGTTAAATGAACAAAAACATTTGCTAAACAGCATTATAAACCTAATAAAATAATCACACAACACAGACTTCACTTGCATTTTTCTGCAAACAGTTCTTTATATGCATTCCAATCTGGACTGATTTATAGACAGCAAGATCTTGTTCCTTAGAAATCTGATCTGGTTAAACTGATTAATTTCAGCTTGCTTGGCTTTGCTGCAACACAAGCAGACAGCTTCACCTACTGGCTATTTTAATAAATGCACTGCTTCTCAATGCTTTTCAATAGCAGTCACATGACTGGGAAAAAAAGGTTGTTATTCTGAAACGGTGTAAATTGAAGCGTTGTAAAACGAGGGCCACCTGTATATATATATATATACAGTACATACATAGATATACAAGATAGATAGATAGATAGATAGATAGATAGATAGATGATAGATAGATAGGACAGATTACAAGTGGAGTGCTAATTTATTGCACACCCGCAAACAAGCAAATTTGCCCATTTAAGGGTGCATGATAAATACCCAGCCATTACAAGTGTAGCAATTAGCGCTCAAAAAATTAACCAGAGGTCAGACCTCTGGTTAAAGGGACATGAAATCCAAATTTTTTTCTTCCATGATTTAGATAGAGAATACAATTTTAAACAACTTTCCAATTTACTTATATCATTTAATTTGCTTCCTTCTCTTGTTATCTTTTGCTGAAAGGTTATCTAGGCAAGCTCAGAAGCAGCAGAGAACCTAGGTTCTAGCTGTTGATTAGTGGCTGCATATATATATTGATTGTGATTGGCTCACCAATGTGTTCAGTTAGAAACCATTAGTGCATTGTTGTTCCTTCAACAAATGATGCCAAGAGAATGAAACAAATGAGATAATAGAACTAAATTAGAAAGATGTTTAAAATTGTATTCTCTATCTGAATCATGAAAGATTAATCTTTTAAAAGTGCCCCAATTGTAATAATCATATACCTATATATTTATATTTGTGTTAATATGTGTATATACAAATATATATGTAAATAATCATATACATATATATTTATATTTGTGTTAATATGTGTACATACAAATATCTATGTAAATAATCATATACATATATATTTATATTTGTGTTAATATGTGTACATACAAATATCTATGTAAATAATCATATACATATATATTTATATTTGCTGCCGATCACTGCACAATTTATCCATTTCGCTGCGCTAGTTCTCATACCGTATCTGATGGTATGAGAACAAGACTCCCACTGGAGACTATGGAAGCGAGCTCTTGTGAGCATAACGCTTCTGTGCAATGCAAACGGAAGCGTTATTTTGAGCTCAACTTGTAATCTAGCTCTATATATTTATATATATACTGTATATATATATATATGTAGATACACACAAATGTATATATATAGATATATAGAGAAATAGATAGCAATTGATACACACACACATATATAAATATATATATATTACATATTACATGTACATTTATTGAATGTCCGCTTTTTTTTTTTAAAGATATTACCAGCCAGCAGATGGAAATACCGGACTGTCCAGTCAATTACCAGAACCTGGCAACCCACTCATGCACATTCCAATTTTGACCTTTCTATCCCTTTAATGCTGTGAAAGAAGTCATTTTCTGGAACCATGGATTTTATTTTTTTTACCTAAAATATGACCTAAAAAACAGTTTTTTGTTTATTTTTGTAAGGGGCAACTTATTCATTAAGCTGCAGATAGGGAACAGATTGATATACTTTTCTTAATATGACTTCTAGCTTTTTCCCAGGGAGGAAACAGCAAATGTGTTTGGGGGTGTCTGTGTATGTGCATATGAAGATTCATGGCAGGTGCACAGCTGCCAACAGTTCCTCATTTTGTTGAACTGACACTGGTTGTTCCACTTTTCCTTATGCCAGCTTCCTTTTCCTATGTTTTCTCAGTTTCACAAAGTGAAACCTGGTGATGAACCATCTTGATTGTGACCTTGTAGTTATGGCTATGGACCAGCCAACCCAGTAAATTCACTTTCAGTCCTCAACCAAAGACAGTACTAATGTTTATTTGCCGTCCAGACTGCCCTAAATCCACTCCAGATGTATTTTAATTATCCCCAAGTCTCAGGGGGAGATGAAAAGGAAGCAATATGCCCAACTGCTCCCTTTCATACTACATATATTTCTGGGTGCTCTGATGAAAAATTGGGAAACAAATGTAGATAATTTTTGTTTGTGCTGTTGTCTGCTTTTTTGCCCGAATTCATATATTGGAATGATACAACAAACAGATGGAGAGCGTGTGTAGTATGATTAGGGTAGAATTGGTGGAAGAGCATGTCCTTTTTCCACTATTTACATGGAATTTTACAAATTAGAGCATGTAATTTGTGGACTTAATGTCCCTTTAAATTTTGAGTTTCTCATATTGTCCTGTAACTAAACACACAACTTTGAGAGGACAGTGTAATAAGATTTGATTGAAAGCTACAATACTAGCTTCTTTTCTGTATTGTACTACTATTTTTTTTTTTCATTTTCAGTTTATTTTTTAATATTTTCTGAAAAATGTCCACTAAAAATGTTTCCAACAAGCAATCATTTCTACCTGTAGATTAAACCAAATAAAGCACATATAACTAAATGTCAACACACTTATGTGTAATTATTATTGAGTACAAAACAGATTTGTCCAACTTTTTCAAACTGGAAGGCCATCTGTTCATTTTTTTCCCCTGCAGGAACTAACCCAAACTAAATTATTTTAATTACAACAAAAAATATACTTTTACATTAAAAACACATTTAACATGGGGTCACAGTAAAATATGTTAGAGTGATATGAGAGAAAAAAGAGAAAGGGAGACAGAGACCAATATACAACTTATCAGAAGTCACCACAGTCTACTTATGTGGTCCTTCAAAGGAACATTACAGAGAGAAGCTCTCCACAGGGAACAAATTAAAGCATAATAGCTCGTCTTATGGCTAGAAACCACTTTTTGCTCAAAATATGACTTTTACAGAGAGGAACTTTTCTGCAATATATCAGTCTTGTCCTGCCCAAAAAGCACAGTCAACCCCTCTCTGAACGAGAGACATGGCAATCCCCAGATGTATGTTTTGGCCTAGTGTGGGCCTTGTTAGTGAGGTGCAGCTATACCTCTCTAGGCACATTATTATTATTATTATTATTATTATTATTAGTAGTAGTAGTATTAATTAGCCAATGGGGTTGTTTCTGGATTTCCATCAACATCCATAGGGAAACTAATGCCCAAGGGTTATAATTAGCATACATAACAAGAGAAAAGCAGGGAACAAACAAATAACAATAATAATGTATAGCTTTTCTCCGGGTTAGACTCAATGCACAAAAGACAAATAGCCTATTCTATGGCTAGTTACCACCACAGAAACAGCCTCTTTTAGTCAAGAAAGTACCTTAAGGGTCATGAATATACATAGGTCAAGCTGTTATGATTTTGTTCATTCCCTTGAGTAAGGTAATTATGACATTTGATATCACTGCACCTAGTTGTCATGATTGAAATACGTAAGCAAAATTAACAAATTTGTACCCCTCAGTACAAATATATTCCACACAAGCTAAAATACTTTTCCTCTCAATATTAGGAGTTAAGAAAATGTAACTACTTTCAAAAGCAAAAACTAGTGTATGCTTTGCAATACTCTGTGTTTCCGTGTTTTCTAAAGGATACATATTATTCCTAATTTCAGGTACATTATGTTGATGTGCTATAATCAATTTCAGTTTTCTTATCTCTTTTGAGTATTAAACTTCATTGCCCTTGTATGTCAAGCCATTTCATGTAATCTTCTCAAAGCTTTATAGATCTCCTTTTTCAACCTGAAATTTAAATTAATTTTGCTCGCTCAATCTTGAAACTGATTATTGAGTAATTATATTCAGTAAAATAACTTGTCTGCAATCCAGCCTTCCACAACGTGTTGAATAAGAAGTAGCAAAGAGAATTTTAAAGAGTTTATCACAATGTAGGGAAAGGACATCAATTCAACTTATTATGCTATTTGTATTAGTGGAAGAAGCACGTTAAAATACTGTATATTTAGGGCAAAATTGACCATCCTTGCAGGCGGATAGGTTCCCAAGTAGTGTCCACCTGCAATTGCCACTTGTGATGTTTCATTGCACGTGAAATTTAACATTTTCCCCCTACTCCGGCACAACCAAGTACACTATAGCAGGGTACGTCAATCACCATGATTGAGCAAGTGTTGGGGCCCAGGGGCGTATTTTGGCCTAGGCAAACAAGGCATTTGCCTAGGGCGGCAGATTTGGGTGGGGCAGCACTTTTTGAGTCTCACTACACACACACTCATTACACCCACATATACATGCTCACTGCAATACACACTTACTGCACTACATATGCGCACTACACTACACAGAAACCACATTTACACACACGTGCACTTGAACATAAACATTTACTTTGGAAATGCCATGAAACAAAGTCTTGTTATACCCTCATCAAAAAAGCTTTGTTCTTTACTCCATTAACCCCTTAAGGACAAGGCCATTTTTCAATTTCTTTCCCTTAAGGACCAGGGCTATTTTTACATTTCTGCTGTGTTTGTGTTTAGCTGTAATTTTCCTCTTACTCATTTACTGTACACATATTATATACCGTTTTTCTCGCCATTAAATGGACTTTCTAAAGATACCATTATTTTCATCATATCTTATAATTTACTATAAAAAAAATTATAAAATATGAGGAAAAAATGGAAAAAAACACACTTTTTCTAACTTTGACCCCCAAAATCTGTTACACATCTAGCGCTAGTTACATTGGGACACTGATATTTTTCAGGAATCCCTGAATATCCCTTGACATGTATATATTTTTTTTTTAAAAGACATCCCAAAGTAATGATCTAGGCCCATTTTGGTATATTTCATGCCACCATTTCACCGCCAAATGAGATCAAATAAAGAAAAAATTCACTTTTTCATAATTTTTTTCACAAACTTTAGGTTTCTCACTGAAATTATTTGCAAACAACTTGTGCAATTATGGCATAAATGGTTGTAAATGCTTCTCTGGGATCTCCTTTGTTCATAAATAGCAGACATATATGGCTTTGCCATTGCTTTTTGGTAATTAGAAGGCTGCTAAATGCCACTGCGCACCACACGTATTATGCCCAGCAGTGAAGGGGTTAATTAGGGAGCATGTATGGAGCTTCTAGGGTTAATTTTAGCTTTAGTGTAGTGTAGTAGACAACCCCAAGTATTGATCTAGGCCCATCTTGGTATATTTCATGCCACCATTTCACCGCCAAATGCGATCAAATAAAAAAATTTTTTTACATTTTTTACAATTTTAGGTTTCACTGAAATTATTTACAAACAACTTGTGCAATTATGGCATAAATGGTCGTAAATGCTTCTCTGAGATCCCCTTTGTTCAGAAATAGCAAACATTTATGGCTTTTGTGTTGCTTTTTGGTAATTAGAAGGCTGCTAAATGCATCACACGTGTATTATGCTCAGCAGTGCAGGGGTTAATTAGATAGCTTGTAGGGAGCTTGCAGGGTTAATTTTAGCTTTAGTGTAGAGATCAGCCTCCCACCTGAGAGATCCCACCCCCTGATCACTCCCAAACATCTATCTTCCCTCCCCCACCCCACAATTGTCCCCGCCATCTTAAGTACTGGCAGAAAGTCTGCCAGTACTAAAATAAAAGGCTTTTTTTTTTATGAATTTAAAAAAAAAATATATATATCTGTTTAGCTGTGATGGAGCCCCCCCCCCCCCTTAGCCCCCAACCTCTCTGATCCCCCCCCCCCCAAACAGCTCTATAACTCTTGCCCACATCCTATTTGCTGCCATCTTGGGTACTGGCAGCTGTCTGCCAGTAGCCAATTTTCCTCCATAAAAAATGTTTACTTTTTATTTTTTTGTATGTAATTAAATTTTTTCTATAGTGTAGCTGCCCCCCCTAATACCCTCCTCCCTCTCCCAGATCCTTTTGACAATTATTTCCCCCCCCCTCCCTCTCTCCCATTCATTAATTAATTGGTGGCAGTGGCTGTTATGCGATTGCGCGCTCCCTGCAGGCCCCCGCACGCTCCCGGCACCCGGCGTGCACATTGCACATTCAGGAACAGGATGCCGGGTATCGATGGGCCACCCACCCGCCTCCCTGCAGCTGCTCCCACCCACCAACGATCGGGCCCATCGCTACCGGTGCAGAGAGGGCCACAGAGTGGCTCTCTCTGCATCGGTTTTGGAAAAAAGGTATTGCAGTGATGCCTCAATGTCGAGGCATCACAGCAATACCTTGAAAGCGGCTGGAAGCGATCAGGATCGCTTCCAGCCACTTTAAAACCTGATGTCGTACAGGGTACATCGCTGGTCTTTAAAGACCAGGTTGTGTGCGACGTACCCTGTACGACATGCGTCGTTAAAGGGTTAACACTCCATTTTCTCCTTTTCAGCAGTTTGCCCGAAGCTGTGCAGCAGGCTTGTGGCACAGCCAATCATATGCATACAGCCCGCCACAAAAGTACATACAAGCAGGCCTGGACTGGCCATAGGGCATACCGGGCAAATGACTGCCAGGTACCTTAGCCCCGCCCATCATCTGTATTCCTTAGCCCTACTAACAAGGCAGGATCCCTTGACCCCACCCACTGACTGGTCTCTTAGCCTCGCCCCCAGGCCACCATCTAGTGGAGAAATAGGGCAGGTCTGGACTGCACATTTTCCAGTGGTATACACTACACTATAATTACACAGTGACAGTTTTCCTTGAGCAGACAGCACCTCTCACTGGCCCTGGGAGTGTTAACAGCCATCCTGTGTATGTATGTGTCTTTGTGCGGTGCTGAGCTGTGCAGAGTATTTTGTGAGGCTGCAGCGGCGTGTAAGAAATCAGGATTTGGTGAGTGTGGAAAGACAAGCCACTCGTCTTGTACTTATACTAGCACTCCTGAATTTAAGACTTTTGAACCTAGTAATGCAATAATAACCTTCAGATTGCTCTTCAGCCGTCCCTGCATTCCGTATAGACATGCTCAGGGCAGCGCGGTCTCTGCTGTGCTGCCTCACTATTTAATTCTGTATTTCTCTCTCCCCACACCCTTTTCTGTAGGTGCTACTAAATGATTGCATGTATAGAACAGGGCAGAGGACAGCTCTTCCTTTTACTTTCTCTCTCAGCCCTGGAGCTCTTTCCTTCACTCCTTCCCCTCTGCCTCTCCCAAATGTGTGATGCTGATCATACTCTGACTGCAGAAGCCAGGAGTAAACAGAAGCCAATGCACACACAGTAGTAAGGTAATAGGGACAGGGGGCTTTGGGTGGGCTATGCATCAAGTTATGTGTGATTTAAAGAAAAAAAACAGAGAGGTGGGAGGGTTGAGGAGGGATCACAAAGGAAAACAATAATAAAATTAATAAAATATATAAATGATTAAAATCCCTAAACTGCATGACTGGCAGACTGTCTGTCAGTACCTAAGATGGTGGTAACCAGTGGGGTGTGTGGAAGGGAAGAGAGCTATTTGGGAGGGATCAGGTAGGGATCATGGAATGGGAGGTGTCATGTGGGAGGGAAGTCTCTACTGTAAATCAAAACCTTACAAGCTAATTGATTAACCCCTTCACTGCCAGGAATTTCAAGCAAGGTGCATGACAATTTTAGAAACTGCACAGTTTTGACCCTACATTGTTTTTGTAGTTTTAAAGGGACAATTCAAGTGTGTGTGTGGGGGGGGGGAAACCTCAGCACTTCAGAAACTTGCTTGCAAAACAGTTTATGTAAAAGTCATTGAAGTAATTGTACATTATTTGCATGTTAGGGTAAAAGTAGTCTTGCTTGATATAATGACAGTGGCTTAAACAGACATAAAACCCAACATTTTCATAATTCAGATAGAACATACAATTTTAAACAACTTTCCAATTTACTTCTATTACCACATTTTCTTGTTATCCTTTGTTGAAAAGCTCAGGTGTGCACGTGTCTACAGCACTATTTGGCAGCAGTTTTGCAACAGTGTTATACATTAGCAAGAGCACTAGATGGCAGCACTATTTCATCTCATGTAGATTTCAATCTGAATAATGAAAGAAAACATTTAGGTTTCATGTCCCTTTAAGGTGATGGTCATTGGTGTTCAGGGGTGTCATAGAGGCGTGGTTACCTACACTTCTGTCCAGCAAGCGGAATTCATTAAGACTATATTTAAATATAGAAACATATAATTTGACAGCAGATAAGAACCGAAAGGCCCATCAAGTCTACCCATATGATATGTTACTTTTTTCTTAGGATAGCCTTATATGTGTCACAGGCAGTTTTGAATTATTTTACCGTTCTTGTGTTTACCACCTCTATTTGATGTTTATTTCATGAATCCATTACCCTCTCTGTACAACACTGCTTCCTCACATTTCTCCTGAATCTGCTACCCTCTAATGCCCATGTGAAGTATCTCATTTTGTGACTGTGTCTCACTATTTCAAAGCTGACGAGGGTGTGATTTATCAAACAAAATCCCCATAGACTTTAAATTTAATTTTCTTTTAAAAATCATTTAATAAGTTTGTTAAAGGGTCATGATTGACATAACCTTCATGAGTCTGCCTAGGTATGCTCTTATTGAAGGAAACAGTCTCAACTAATAATACCAATAGAAATAAGATATAAGGTCCTGAGGTGTTTTTTGACCTATACCTTAGCCAACGTTAAGAGGATTGTGGTTGGTAGTGCTACCTTGAAGAACCTTGAGGTCTGCTAAAGACAATTTGCTGTCTTGAGGAGATGTTGGACTTTAGTAGAATGGAATGATTTAACAGGACTTTGTAACTGCTATTTGTGGCTTGGTTATTCCTTTATGATAATCCTGGTGCTCATGCCCCTGTCTGTCATCTAGTTGAGTTATCTGTTCTGAACTGATTACCTTGCTGCTAGCCCTTGGAACTGTACTGGTTCCTGTCTGCTTCTACAGAGTTTAGCTTGTTCCAGATCATCTTCTGCAGGTGCTCATGCCCCTGTCTGTCATCTAGTTGAGTTATCTGTTCTGAACTGATTACCTTGCTGCTGGCCCTTGGAACTTTACTGGTTCCTGTCTGCTTCTACAGAGTTTAGCTTGTTCCAGATCATCTTCTGCACAAGTGAATTCAGTAAATTAACAAGGTAATTCCTTATCGCCATTGTAGAAGTCAATTTGATAATGAAAATAAATTGAAAGTGTTGTTTTCCAATTGTATACCCTATAATTAAGTTTAATATTGTTTTCTATGGCCCTTTCAGTGCCTTATCTATCACAACTTATTCTTAGTGAGTGACCCCCCACCAGAGTCATCTACATGGTACAGATATTATCATTTTCACCTTTATTTTATATTATCACCTTTGAAACTGACTTCAATAATGAGTATCCCGAATGTTTGCTTTCTTACAAAAAAAAAACTCTCCAAAAGTTTTATTGTTCTTTAGCTCCATTTTTTTGGATACATCTTATTTTTCCCCATAATAACTCAGTAGTATGAGAAATGCATGAATCTGCCGCATCCCACAAACACATACGTTTACTCCTACTCACACATATTTTAGGTCATCTTGTGATGAATGTAGCTTTACTTAACACAGCTGTCATGGAAATTTAGCAAATTAGTATCACAGGAAAATTTACATTTTTCATTATGTAGACTCATATGTTGAAGAAGTAATAAAGGAGGGAAAAAAAAAGAAACCGGTAAGAAGAATAATGTAATAAATGTATATATTTGTATGTGGTTATGTAACTGTTTTTTCATTTGTTGTAGACATGAGGTACTTTTGAAATGCTATTTGCAGCCATGATAATTTGTTATGCTTTCAAATTGAGATTTGTTGAAGATAAAAACATATTGATATGAGCAATGAACATATTATTAAAAAGGCAGTGAAATAGTTTACACAGTGATAGCATAAAAAAGATAATAGAGGTAGTTTACAATCTTACAGGATTATATGACATTAAAATATATTAGCATTTGTAATCTTGTATGGTGGTGTTTTTCAGGGCTGTTCCATCCAGTCCTGAATAAGTGCATCTAGTTCTGTAAATATGTGTATTTTGACCCTAGGGATTGTCTCCCTAAGGGCCTGATGATCGAAAGCTTTCCGCTCAGGTGATATGGAGGCCTACTTATCAAGCCGTCAACTGTGCTGCATTCGACGTCACCAATACGCTCGCCTAACATTGTGGCCGCAGACCTGAATATGCTCTCCATATTTATATAAAAAGCTGCCAAAAAGCCGCGCACCAAGTACGGGGCGATGAGCAGTGGACTGTTGTTAACTAAACAGTCATCGATCTTGCTGCTATTCGGCTTTTTCACAGCTTTATTTATACCCTGTCACTAAACACTGCCACTATACTAAAGTGTTTAACCCTATCCTGCTGTTCCCAGACCCCGCCGCAACTAAATAAAGTTATTAACCCCTATCCCGCCGTTCCCGGAGCCCACCGCAACTCTAATAAAGTTATTAATCCCTAAACCGATGTTCCCGGACCCCATCGCAACTCTAATAAAGTTATTAACCCCTATCCCACCACTCCGCAATGTATTGGCAAACAGCAAGGAGCTAGAACAAGAATACAGACTTTATTCAGCAGCATCCATCTTAACAACAACTGCCCACCCATTCAGAGTGAACTAAGCATAACTATTGAACTTAAAATATAACATAAAGCATACACATCATTACACATTTAAAAAAAATAATTGTTTACTTTCGAAAACAAACATCAAATATTTTGTATGCCAAGAAATTAAAATCGTGAGCAAAATAAGGAAATAATTGTGAAGCCAGCAGACAAAGGTGGTCGTTTTAGACAAAGACCAGTATTTAAATATGGCATACAATCTACTAAGGGATAAAAATATGTATAAAATATTGCAGAAAGATCCCACATCTAAGTTTAAGTTAGAATTAGATAACTTACTGATGAAAGCCAAAGAAACAGGTATAATTAATGATAAAGAACATTTGTATCTGTCAGTTAAATTTCCTAAAATTCCTCTTTTCTACTGTCTGCCAAAGATTCACAAATCCCTCACATCTCCCCCTGGTCGCCCGATTATCTCTGGAATTGGTTCTATATCTTCAAATTTGTCTGAGTATATAGATTATTAGCTACAGAAGTATGTAGTCACCATCCCCTCTTTCCTAAAAGACTCTACAGAAGTTCTAAACATTTTAGACGGGATTGAGTGGGAGGATGACTTTATTTTGGCCACATGCAATGTCTCATCTTTATACAAGTGTATTGAACATTGGAGAGGTTTAGAAGCCGTCAAATTTTATTTGTATAAAGATGATCTTATAGCTAAAGGACAGAAAGATTTTATCCTTGCTAGTATTGACTACCTTCTTATTTTTTTTTACTTTTAATGAGGAATTTTATCTTCAAGTGTGCGGTACAGCAATTTTATTTATGGGTCTTTGGGAATATATTTTTCTCGATTCAGTAGATCTGGGAGCAAACCTGGTTCTCTATCAGAGATACATCGATGATATTTTAATTATTTGGAAGGGTAGTAAGGATTATTTGGATTGGCTTATATCAAGAATGAATAATAATGAAAGTAATTTGCATTTCACATATACTAGTAGAACCTTAAATATACAGTTTTTAGATCTCGATATCAGGATTGAGAATAACATTTTAACCAAAACTTATTTTAAACCTGTGGATGCAAATAATTATATTCACGCATCAAGCTGCCATTTAGAAAGGTGGAAGAATAATATTCAAAAAAGTCAATTTACGAGAAATCGTAAAAACTGTAATAATGATGAAGACTATTTAATACAATCAAATATTTTGGTCAAAATATTTGAAGAGAGAGGGTATAAAAAAGAAATGATAGAAAAAGAAAAATTAGCTGGTTTATTAAACCTAGGGAAGATATGTTGAAAAAAACTGAAAAAAGTTACTACAGTTGACTCCACAAATGAAGTTTTTCTTCCCTTTATTACCCAACTTAAAGGGACACTGCACCAAAAATTTTTCTTTGCATGCAAATTTAAGCAACTTTCTAATTTAATCCTATTATTACATTTTCTTTATTCTCTTGGTATCTTTATTTAAAAAGCAAGAATGTAAGTGTAAATACCAGCCTATTTTTGGTGAACAACCTGGGTTGTTCTTGCTGGTTGGTGGATAAATTCACCCACCAATAAACAAGTGCTGTCCAGGGAACTGAACCAAAAAATAGACTAGATGCCTTCTTTTTCAAATAAAGATAGCAAGAGAACAAAGAAAAATGATAATATGAATAAATTAGAAAGTTGCTTAAAAATTGCAGGCTCTAGCTGAATCACAAAAGAAAAAAAATTGGGTTCAGTGTCCCTTTAACTGTAACAATAAACTTATTAAGAAAATCTTGAGAAAAAATTGGCCCGTTTTAAAAAAAAAAGATGAGATTTTGGGACCTATCCTTCCAGATTATCTAAGAATAGTATACAAAAAGTCAAAAAACCTAAAGAATATGTTAGTACCCACAGACTTGAAAAATAAACAGAATACTCATAATCAGAAAGATTTATGGGGTAAAGATCTAAAAGTATTCTTTCCCTGCCTCTCATGCAAATCTTGGAAGCATGCAGAGAAAAGGAAAGTTTTTAACTCCTCTTCCACAGGTAAACAATATAATATAAAGGGGACATATAGATGCACAGATAAATTTATAATCTATTTATTACAGTGTAAATATGGGGCCCAATATGTGGGAGAGTCGGAGAGGCCAGCTCATGACCGTATTCGAGAACACATTTGGTCCATTGAAAACATGAATTAAAATAGAAATATAGACCTCCCAGTACCTAGACACTTTAAAAAGTGCAATAATGGTAATTTGAAACATTTTAAATATACCATTATTGACAAACTTAGTAAAAACTGGAGAGGGGGGGGGATTTACACAACGCTCTTTTAAGACTAGAAGCTAAGTGGATCTTTGAATTAAATGCCTTGGCCCCGACAGGAATAAACATTGATTTGGGTAGCTTTCTTAAAGATGAATTAATTAATTTTAATATTTCTATTTATGTAATCTGTATATGTATTTCATGCTTGTCTCTTGTCTGGGCCTTTAAAGTTTGTCCCGGGTCCATTAGAGTGACACGCTTATAATAACATTTTAGGTCTCTCAAAAGATTTTATATAAAAAAAGATTTTTTAATTTGAAAGAATTTTCTTAATTAATTTCTTAATAATTTTTAGCTATTTATGTATATGGCCAATTTTAGCTCTCCATGTTTTTTAGGAATATTTTCAAGAATTGTTACGAATTTTAATGTAAACATTTTTCTATATATATAGATTTATGAACTCCTTATTCATATATGCATTTGTCTTTTATGAATTTTGTGCTTTTTATGATGACATCTCTATATGAATTGGTGCAACAAGAAAGGTATCTTATGGGAATACATTTTTGTCTGTTATTTCACATATTTTTCTTATGTTTATTATATTTTCTGTATTTTTGTATGATATATTGTTTTTTAACAGCTGTTCTTATATCGATATAGATTTGAACTCAGATATATGTAAAACAGGGTTTGGTAATATATTATTTTTGTTCTATACATTTATTTGTAATATTTCTATATTTTAGGCAATGTAAAAGGTGGTATGGATCAAGTTTTTTCTGCAAACTCTATTGGTTTGATCTGTAAAAATCTGCCAGAATAATTTACAAAGGTACACTCTAACCGCTATTTTATAAAATCTAAATATCATGGTATTAGTTTTCAAATTTAGGCACAGCACTTTAAATTAAATATCTATCCAATTATGTTACCTATTACAATTAATCCTATAGGGGAGCTCTGAATTAAACATGTGATATGCCATCTTGTTTGCGGCTTCGCTATAAAAGAAGCTGACATATGTGTTTGAATTAGAAGCTTGAGAAAGGTAAATCTGAAACAGGTTGCTTCTTTTTGGTGCAGAAAGGCCACCATAGTCTGAAGGCTCAGATGCTACAATACTTCCGATCTGGCTATCCAGCGAACGCTGACGAATTCACCTCTACACCTACCTAGACCCGGTTAGCCTTTTCATTTGGAGTGGAGCCGATTTCCTGGAACTTAAATTGTAAATTCGGATGTACCATATTAGTGGTACAACTTGATATACTTTTGAGACAAGTCTTCTGTCTGTTATTTCAGAAACATTTACTGCACGCAGCATTTCCTACCATACGCTGTGATAACACGTTACACTGCATTATTTGGAGACCTACTTATCGTGCACATTGAGAACTTTTATGTATATGGACAGCACTCTGCTCAAAGACATTAGCAGAATAAGGTTTTATCTCTCCTATTTGTGCTTAAACCTGTGTTTGTTTTTGCTCATGTTTGCTTGTGTTTGCTGATATATTTTTAACTATTTTTATTTATCATTTTTTATTTTATTTATCATTATTTTTATTTTTGTGATTATTTGTGATTATCTGTGATTTGCGCTGATTGTGTCTTTTAACCCTCTTGTGAATTTTGATCCTCTATGATGATATTTTATATGGATATAGATATTAAATTCATTATATATTACATATTATCTATTATTACACATCCTCTGATATATTACGCCATTTTTGTTTTAGCTCTGACATAATTTTTGCGATTTCAGAAGCGCAAATAAGGATTCTTTTTACACATAGTCATTGTCCTTTATTGCTTACATCTTTGGCATATAGAATCCACCGCTTTTTCCTGCCCTTCTTTTTATTTTCGAAACAAACATCAATTATTTTGTATGCAATCATTACATATACATTTCTAATTGCAAACACTTAAACTATTACATTCAATTTAAATTTATAAATATTCTTTGGATAAGTCCCTTGCTGAGTAATTTATTTTTTAAGTGTTCACAAAATCATATCACACACTGTGCATTTTTCTTTTGACTAATCCTAAAGATTGTAGACTGAACTATTAACAAAACAGCTTCCTATGCATATGCTACAACATGAGTGGGTGATGTATGGGTTACTATGACAACCATTCTCCAATCTTATTGGCTAGCACAAAAAAAACAGGCCTCTCCCTCAGGATAAACTTATGCAACAGCCATTTCAGAATTTGTGTAGTCTTCCAACAATCTTCTTTTCTCTATATTTCTTTCTAAAAATAAGCTGCAGCTTGATGATATATCTGGCACAGCCTCCAGATTTTTCTCTAACAAACTTTACAGGCTTCTGTTGGATTTGTCAGCAGGGCAGCTAAGGAATTATGATTTGTGTAAACACTTACAAAAATAATATAGTCATTTATTGTAAACATCTTTCCACATAATTTTTTTATTTTATAATATCTCAATTAGTGATACATTTTGATGTTTTAAAAGAACCCAACAATTAAACTGCTGTATATTCCCAAGAAACCATTTAACACAGTTGGCATATACATTGTTTTGCTTTAGACTTTTTTTATTTTACTCCAAGATTAGCACATTCCCAGTGGTAATCTCTGAGCCAAGATAGGGGCTTATTGTTGTTTATTATCAATGACTGAAACATTCAAAAATCAAATGTTAGCATTCAAACATTACACACTAAAGAATTTGTCAGCACAATGCAAATAAATGATTCTATTAATATTAAATTATAATAGTAGTTTGAAAATGATTCCAGCAGACCTACATTGAAGCCTATATGAATCATCATTTAGTTATTTGATAGACGAATATGCAAATGTTACATTTGATAATAGCAAACATTTGTTATATTTGAAAAAAATAATTTCAAATATTTGGCACTCATTTAAAAATAGTAATAGACCAATTTGGTCAACATGTTATTTTTACAAAATGAGGCCAAACATTAGGCCAACCATGCCGTGAAATTACTTGCTTATCTCAGTACTAGTGCACAAGAGTGCACCCCTACTAATTATTAAATTCAGGTTTTTCAGCCACACCCCATTGCTAGCAGGTGCATAAAATCTAGCACATAGCCATGAAATGTCCATAGACAAAACATTAGCAGTACTGAAGAGCTTAATGACTTCAAACGTGGAACTGTCATAGGATGCCACCTTTGCCACAAGTCAGTCTGTGGAATTTGTGCCCTATTAGATATGACAGTCAACTGTAAGTGATATAATTGTGAAGTGGAAGCGTCTAGGAGCAACATGGAAAAAGGTAGACCATGCAAACTCACAGAGTGGGATGGCCGAGAGCTGAAGCTTATATCACATAAAAATTGCCTAACATCTGTTTCATCACTTACTACAGAGTTCCAAACTGTCTCTGGAAGCAATATCAACAACATCAGCACAAGCACTGTGCATTGAGAGCTCATGTTTTTTTATTTTTTTTATGGCAGAACCACTATACACAAACTTCACATCAACATGTGCAATGCCAAGCATTGGCAAGAGTGGTGTAAAAGAACCCACCCCACTGGAGCCCTGGAATGCATAGTGCCTATTGTAAAGTTTGTGGAGGAGCGATAATAGTCTGGGGCTGTTTATAAATGTTTGGGTTAGGCCCCTTATTTCTACTGAAAGGTCATCTTTATGGTAAAAGATAAAAATACATTTTAGATACTTAGGTGCTTCCAACTTTGCGAGGACAGCTTGGGGAAGGCTCTTTTCTGTTCCAGCATGACCTTGCAAAGACTTATTATAAATGGCAACATAGTCAGGGCCAGATAACAAGGGGTGAGCTAACTGTGGTCAAAGTAAACTTATAAAGCAAATGGGTTAGCACGTGTATTACAAGTTAAAAGTAAAAAGTTAGTGGGCAAGCGAAACCCGATGCCTGCTAACTTTTGAACTTTGCTTGAGCACAAATCCAACACACATTATACCAACTTGTGCAAATTTTGAATTCCAATGTTCTTCTCACAGAAGAATATATTCTTTTTAATTTTTTAAACAATATACGTATATATGTATAAATATATACAGATGTATAAAGAAATATCTATTTAAAAACTTAAATTATGCTTACCTGATAATTTTCTTTTCTTCAGATGGAAAGAGTCCATAGCTGCATTCATTACATTTGGGAAATTCAGAACCTGGCCACCAGGAGGAGGCAAAGACACCCCAGCCAAAGGCTTAAATACCTCTCCCACTTCCTCCATCCCCCAGTCATTCTGCCGAGGAACAAGGAACAGTAGAAGAAATATCAGCGTGAAAAGATGCCAGAAGAACAAAAATAACAGACGCACAACAGAAAAAATACGGTCGGGGAGCTGTGGACTCTTTCCATCTGAAGAAAAGAAAATTATCAGGTAAGCATAATTTAAGTTTTTCTTCATAAATGGAAAGAGTTCACAGCTGCATTCATTACTTTTGGGAGAACAATACCCAAGCTATAGAGGACACTGAATGCTAAAATGTAAAGATACAAAAGGCGGCCCATTCTGAGGGCACCAGGCCTGCAAACCCCAACCCAAAAAAAAAAATCCTGCTTCTTCCGAAACCGAGAAAAACCTTTGAAAAAAGGAAAAGGCCCAAGGACACTGACGCTAGAGACCACAGGAACTGGACTCGACTGAGCCAACAAGCCTCCAGGAGACACCGTCGCCCAGCAGTCGGTCCCCAAACAACACACTCCTTACTAGAGAAAGGGGTCAAGCTACCGTATTCTTCTACAAAGTAGAAAATACAAGGTGGAAAACATCCATAAAGAACTCCAGGAAAAACCCTTAAAAGGGCATGAGTCCCAAATAAAAACACAAAGCGAAAACCTGAGAACCGGGCCAAGCTAACAGAGACCCAACCAGTCTCGTAGAAACAAGGGGAGGCAATGCCCAGACCCCATATTGTACAGAAACCACAGGCTAAGACTGGGAATCTGAGAACAGAGAAGAGAATCTTCCACTAAACACAGTGCAACCGCACTCTAGAAGACAACTGAAGATGAAAGTCCCCAAAGTCGCCAAAAGGTAGCTCAGAATATCTAAATATTCAGAAACTGAACCTCGTGCAGCAAGCTCAGATAGGTGAACAACACCTGAAGACAACATACTGCACACTGCAGTCATCCAGAGATGACTCTGAAACTTGAATAATTGTAGGGCAAGTAAAGAGCAGCTGAAGATAGGTTCCAAACCACTAGCCTTCAGTCTGCTAAGCATCCACTAACCAGTGGGCAACATCACAGGCTATCCAAGAGCCACCAGTCCTTCTCACAAATCTTGGACATGGAGAATAAGCAGAACCCTCAAGGAGACTTACCTACCTCGATGACCCAAGGACGAATTAGCAGAGCAACAGATCTCAGATCCTGCTCCAAACACCAGACCAGCCCAACCGACAGGCATGTCTGATAGACAGTGGGAATAGAAAGACCCCACCACAAGTCCCCAGGGAATGGAAGAATGGGGGGAACTCACCCACCCAAACAATTCTCGTGTGCTAACCCAATCTGCTCCTCCAAAATAAAGGTACTCTCAAGGAGAATCCCCTAGGACTTGGTACAGAGAAAAGTGCAAATAGATCATTAGGAAGACCTGGTACAACTCTCTTAGACAGTCTCTACATGGATATTTCAATTTCCAACAGTTAGAACAGAGCAAACCACAGAGCAGCAGACTGGTACCCTTACATACATAAAACCACTTGTTCCAACCTCCTGCACACAGGGCAGGACGACCAACCTCCAGAGAGAGGAAACCCCACCTCTTAAGGAACATAAACTACCCCCTCAAAGGGGAGGGCACAGAAAAGGAAACAGCGCACATGCCCACAAGACATGAAAAGCCATAGTCTGATCAAATCACGAACCAAATGAAAAATCATCCAGACACCACTGTTGAGCCAAAAAAACTCTCCATGAAAAGGAGCACACTCTGTCTGAAGGACAAGACAGCCCTTAAAGTTTATAACCAGTACCCAAAGGTGGATTTGAAACCTGGCCTTGCTGCTTGCAAGCCCAATGAGCTAGCCACTATGTTAACATAGGCTCCCTAAAAAAACTGGGTCGTTCTGAACCAGTCCGCAGGATCATAAGTCTCCAAGCATCCAAAAAGGATCCAAGACAAGAACCCTGGACCCAGGACCCAGAATCGTCTTGAAACAAAAAACACCCCCAGGGAAGACAAGATACCCCATCTGAAGAAATCAGACCTCACAGGGGATGATAACCGGGCTAACCTGGAGAACGGGAACAGGACTCACTCGTAAATCCCAGCCCAAAGGGAAGAGAACACCCCTAGCAGGAGGACAACTCCCCCCCAACAAGGTGCTAGGCCACAACATTTCATGCAAGTACTCTAGAGCCTAAAGGCACCAAGGACAACGCACCCGAAGTCCAGGACTAAGGGAAGTGATAACGAGAGCAGAGTCACCCAAACGAGAGAGAATAAAAAGAAGGCTAGTCTCCATAATCTTCTCAGATTACCTTTCCAGAGGACTGCACCCAAGGAAGAAGAATGCAGAGCATCCTGAACCCTGATAAAAAAATCCCCTAAGCAAAAGCTTGGAAAAAGGAGACAACACAGCCTATCGTCCCTGATATGGAGACGACTAACTCCCGGAAGGAGACAAAAGCCACATGGCTCTCAACTTCCTAAATTAAACGGCCAAAGACTCCAGAAGAAACCGGACAAAGTCCAGAAGGTCTCGACCCGAAAGAAGAGAACCTCAAAAGGAACAAGTCCTAAAAGCACAAATCCAAATAGACCTTGAAAAGGCAAGACCACCAGGAACCGGCAGCATGAAAGACCTAAATCTTCCAAACCTCCAACCCACCAGGGGAAGGAAACACTCTAAATCCCCCAAAAATCGGAATCAACTGAGTATGTCGCAGCGGATCACAACAGAGTCTCAGTTGACCAGTTTGAAAAGGCTAATGAGGAATGAACCCAAACCCCCATGCCCCTAGGCAAACCACAGACCTTCAAGTCCTCTCAGAATGCTAGCTGAAACTTGTAAAATAAAAACAAGGAAAACAGCACAAATAATAATGTGAAGCACTCGGCGCCCTAACCAGCCAGGCAAAACAGGCACCACATGTCTGAAATAGGCCTTAAAGACAGAAACTAAGGGCACCAAGCACTGTAAAGGCCACATAGAGTCACCCCCTGAGAGGGAGAGATAAACAACACTCTTAAACAAACTCCCGTAGAAGTGAATAGTGAGACCAAGATCGCGAGTATCTAATCCAGAGAAGAAAGTTCCCAAAGGAAATATATAACAAACATGAAATGTAAATTAAATAAAAATAAATCCTAACGGGATTAAAAGAAAGAAAGGGCAACTCGTAGGTTATCGCCTGGGAAGAAACGGACACACCTGCAGGACCAGCCCAACAGGGATCCTAGTCTTCCAAGCTCAGAACTGGAAAAGGATACTCAAATAACAAAGGCTATAAGAAGATTACTTCATCCCCTTATGTCTAATCATGCAAGCCATTAAGAGTGGGATCCTCCAGCAACGCCAGAATGTGCCTCAAAAGGACACAAAGGCATGCCAGTCTATAACGAAAGGCACAGCATACCCTCACCAGAGCAGAAGACGACTCCGGCCCTAAGGTTGATCCCCTGAAGCCTCAGGGACAGTCGTTCCCCAAAATAGCTGAACAGGCCATCCCATGCCTAAAGAGCCACGGTCAACAAAGCACGTACAATATAGTAAGCACACTTCTGGTAGCTGTAGATGCGCCAACGCCTTAATAATGGACATGCGAAAAAGTGTCATTAACTCCGTGGGGGAACAAGCCACCTTCCAGAGAAGGATAAGCAAAATCTGGGTTACCTGCATGTGTAGTAAGAGTTGGTGGTAGGGACCTCGCACTCAGGGAACAGGACCCCAGAGACGGATGGCTCAGTAGCTCTTTGATTCCCTGATCCCGAGGAATTGAGCACTCTAAAATGGCATTCTGAACATAACTGAAGTACATGTATCCCCCAGGCCAATTCGTATTCCTCACGAGAAATAGACTCTGAGTCAGAGACATTCATCTCCATATTATCAGAATCCTCCATAACTGGGACACTGAATACAAAAACGGACCAAATAAGAAAGTAAACGGCACCTGACACCCACAATGGCTGGGGCACTCACCTCCTCCTAGAACCCAGACACCAGCGGAGCAGAAATTTTCTGTTGCCACACGGTCAGGAATGCGTTAATAGAGAGTCAAAAGCCAGGTGCACAGTGCGGTCCGGAAAAAAAATGCACGCTCAACTGTAAAGGCAGGGTCACTTCCAAAGGCCGTTATGTTCCTAGCCAAGAGCCTAAGTAACACCACACATAAACAGGCCGAATCACATAACAAACATGATTAAAAAAAATCCCTGTTTAATAACCCCCCACAGGAGATATTAACCCTTGATTCCAAGATACAAAAGGAGCCTCACTGACGTTATAGTTAGTCCTGCAAGGTGGTAGCCTCTCGAGAAAACATTTGTAATACAAGGCAATCATAATGAAAGAAAATGAAACAATCTTACCGGAATCTATGCCGTGGAACAGGAACACGGCCCTTCAAGTGTGGCAGATAGTACCGTCACCTCTGCCATGGACTTGAGAGAAGAAAGCAGGCAGCAAAACTCATCAATGCTGATTGCTTGTGGAGCTGTTAATATGAGACGGGATGGTTTCGCAGAAAGACTCTCCCTGCATCTCTGGACTCTAACTTTCATCCATGCTCTCACTGAGAGGCTGAGAGGACTACTTAAAACTCCAGTCCATCCCAAAGAGTACTACCCTCCATAAGAGACTATTATAAAACTTCTGACACTTCTCTGCCAACCTCCTGGGACGAAAGGCAAAGAATGACTGGGGGATGGAGGAAAAGGGAGAGGTATTTAAGCCTTTGGCTGGGGTGTCTTTGCCACCTCCTGGTGGCCAGGTTCTGAATTTCCCAAAAGTAATGAATGCAGCTGTGGATTCTTTCCATTTATGAAGAAAAATAAATTTTCTTCTAAGTGGAGAACATTGGAATGCAAAATATTTACAGTAAAAAACCCAGTAGCACATTAAAAAATATAAAAATGTATTTAAAAAAATATATATTAATATTTATATTAAATATTTTATCAGAAAGTGTATGTATGAGTGTAATATTTTATTTTAATGTATTTATGTTGTGCTTGGTGCAACTTTCTTTAATACTAACATTTTATGCTAGGTCTTCAGGAGCGCTAATCCGTTGAGCCCAAATTTTGTTTGTGCTCGAGCGCAGCCATTTACTTTAAACTTGTAATATGTGAGCTATCTAGCATGTTTGCGGTGAGGCTAAAAAGCGAACGTTACAGCCTAAAATGACAAGATCCGTAACACCATCTAAAGTCAGTAGTTATTAGCTGTAACATAAAACTCATAACTAATGTGTTAAAAAGTACACTAACACACATAGTAACAATATGCTCAGACCCCTTACTGTACTAGAAAATATGTTCACGTCCCAAAAACCTATGAAACATACGCTCACTAAAATTCATAACATTCTAACACTCCCCCCCAGGATGTCTTCCCCCTCTATAGAATCCTGGGAAAAAGAATTGGGGGTAATCATCCTCCCCCAGACCGCCTCTAAGATATTCAGTAACACTAAGTCTGCCTCTTCTTCAGCGGCAATATTGGAACTCAACTATAAAATATTACATAACTGCTACCTAACCCCTAGACGTCTTCATAGGCTTTATCCCTCAACTAAAAATTGATGTTGGAGATGCGGACATGTGGGCAGTGGGATGGGACATATGTGGTGGTGGTGCAATGGTATCAATAACTTATGGAGAGAGATAATCGACGAGATTGAGGCTGTCTTCCAGATGAGGATCCCTATGGATCCATTAGCATTTTTACTTAACAAATCCCTTAAACTCCCTTCTAAGACCCACAGAATCTTATTCATAATATTTACAAACAGTGCGAAAACACTCATAGCTAAGATCTGGAAATCGACCTTTCCTCCAACGTTGACCATGTGGAGACAGAAAACCTCAGACTTACTAGAACTAGAAGAATTTAGGTCTTACAGATCGGACGATAGGGAACACTTTATCTCTGCTCAAGCCCTCTGGGAATCCCATTTAAATCATAGCGGGACTAATCAAAACACTATTATAGAATCACGACCTGACAAAACCGCAGTGTATAGCAACATAGCGAGGACATACGGAAAGTGCTTATAATCAATTTAAGTATATAACGATAAGATAAGTGTCTGAGACAAAATCTCATAAAACTTGTATATGGTACACTAAAGAAACTCTCTTGTTGGTACTAAATAGAGAACGAATGTCTGTACTATTTTTGTATTTTACATTGATGTTGTTCAGTATTGCCCGCTTTACATGTGAGAAATACTGTCTGTTATAAAATTTCTCAATAAAAAAGATTTTGGACTAAAAAGTACACTAACACTACCTATTAACCCCTAAACCGAGGCCCTTCCGCATTACAAACATTAAATTAAATTTATTAACCCCTAATCTGCCGCTTCCGATATCGCCACCACTAATACAATGTATTAACCCCTATTCCGCAGCTCCCCGACATCGTCACCACTATACTAAAGTTATTAACCCCTAAACCGCCGCCCTCCCGCATCGCAAACACTATTTAAATATTATTTACCCCTAATCTGCCGTCAGCCCACATCGCCCCCACTATACTAAAGTTATTAAGCCCTACACCGTCGCCACAATAATAAACCTATTAACCCCTCAACCGAAGCCCCCTACAACGAAATATAATACATTAAACTATTAACCCCTAAACCAAAAGCCCCTCACTTTGCAATAACCTAATTTAAACTAGTAACCCCTAAACCTAACCCTAACGTAACCCTAACCATAACCCTAACACCCCCTAACTTTAACATAATTAAAATATAGCTAAATTAAACTTACAATTAATAACTAAATAAACCTATTAACCCCTAAACCACCAGCCCCCCACATCGCAACAACCTAAATTAAACTATTAAACCCTTTGACACTGTCGACCACCCTCTCTTGCTCCAAACCCTCCAATCCTTCGGCATCTGTGACACAGCCCTTTCATGGCTCTCTTCCTACCTGTTAAACCGTACCTTCAGTGTAGCCTTCTCTGGGGCCTCCTCTGCCCCGTCACCACTTTCTGTCAGAGTACCGCAAGGCTCTGTCCTCGGTCCCCTTCTCTTCTCAATCTATACGTCATCACTAGGTTCCCTAATTAAGTCCCAAGGTTTCCAATATCATTTGTATGCCGATGACACCCAAATCTACTTCTCTGCACCAGAACTATCTCCTTCCTTGCTAACCTGTGTCACTAACTGTCTTTCTCATATCTCTTCCTGGATGTCCTCTCACTACCTCAAGCTAAATCTCTCCAAAACTGAGCTCCTCATTTCCCCCCCTTCTTCCAAAATCTCCACCCCCAATATCTCTATAACTGTTGACAACTCCATCATTACCCCTACCCCGCATGCCAAATGTCTCGGGGTCACATTTGACTCAGATCTTTCCTTCACTCCTCACATTCAGTCCTTGGCTACAGCCTGCCGCTTCCACCTTAAAAACATCTCTAAAATTAGACACTTCCTTACATTTGACTCAGATCTTTCCTTCACTCCTCACATTCAGTCCTTGGCTACAGCCTGCCGCTTCCACCTTAAAAACATCTCTAAAATTAGACACTTCAATCTTCATCCATCCGGAGCGGAGCTATCTTCAGACGAGCCGACGCAGAGCCATCCTCTTCTTCCCGACGAATAACCACGAATGACGGTACCTTTAAGTGACGTCATCCAAGATGGCGTCCCTTCAATTCCGATTGGCTGATAGGATTCTATCAGCCAATCGGAATTAAGGTAGGAAAAATCTGATTGGCTGATTAAATCAGCCAATCAGATTGAGCTCGTATTCTATTGGCTGTTGCGATCAGCCAATAGAATGCGAGCTCAATCTGATTGGCTGATTGGATCAGCCAATCAAATTGAACTTCTATCTGATTGGCTGATTTAATCAGCCAATCAGATTTTTCCTACCTTAATTCCGATTGGCTGATAGAATCCTATCAGCCAATCAGAATTGAAGGGACGCCATCTTGGATGACGTCACTTAAAGGTACCATCATTCGTCGTTGGGAAGAAGAGGATGGCTCCGCGTCGGCTCGTTTGAAGATGGCTCCGCTCCGCTCCGGATGGATGAAGATTGAAGACGCGGCTTGGATGAAGACTTCAATCGGATGGAAGACTTCTTCAGCGCCCCTTGGATGATGACTTATGCCGCTCCGGATCTCCTCTTCAGTTCCATCGGTGGTTGGCTGGCTGAAGACGTCTAAAGGTAGGATGATCTTCAGGTGGGTAGTCTTAGGTTTATTTAAGGGGGGTTTGGGTTAGAGTAGGGGTATGTGGGTGGTGGGTTTTAATGTTGGGGGGGTTGTATTTTTATTTTACAGGCAAAAGAGCTGAATTCTTTGGGGCATGCCCCGCAAAAGGCCCTTTTAAGGGCTGGTAAGGTAATAGAGCTGGTAACTTTTCAATGTAGAATAGGGTAGGGCATTTTTTTTATTTTGGGGGGCTTTGTTATTTTATTAGGGGGCTTAGATTAGGTTAAGTAGCTTAAAATTGTAATATTTTTTAAATGTTTGTAAATTATTTTGTTTATTTTTTGTAACTTAGCTTTTTTTATTTTTTGTATTTTAGTTAGTTAATTTAATTGTAGTTATTTGTAGGTAATTTATTTAATTAATTTAATTATAGGTTACAGGTAATTTTGAATTTCTTTTAGCTAGGTAGTTATTAAATAGTTAACAACTATTTAATAACTCTTCTAACTAGCTAAAATAAATACAAAGTTACCTGTAAAATAAATATAAATCCTAAAATAGCTACAATGTAATTATTAATTACATTGTAGCTAGCTTGGGCCTAGAGTTTGGCGGTAGCCGTCAAAACCAGCGTTAGAGGCTCCTAACGTTGGTTTTTACCGCCCTCTGGTATTTGGAGTCAGTCATTAAAGGGTCTAACGCTCACTTTTTAGCCGCGACTTTTCCATACCGCAGATCCCCTTACGTCAATTGCGTATCCTATCTTTTCAATGGGATCTTTCTAACTCCGGTATTTAGAGTCGTGGCTGAAGTGAGCATTAGAAATCTAACGACAAAACTCCAGCCGCAGAAAAAAGTCAGAAGTTAAGAGCTTTCTGGGCTAACGCCGGTTTATAAAGCTCTTAACTACTGTGCTCTAAAGTACACTAACAGCCATAAACTACCTATGTACCCCTAAACCGAGGTCCCCCCACATCGCCGCCACTCGATTAAATTTTTTTAACCCCTAATCTGCCGACCGCCACCTACGTTATCCTTATGTACCCCTAATCTGCTGCCCCTAACACCGCCGACCCCTATATTATATTTATTAACCCCTAACCTGCCCCCCACAACGTCGCCGCCAGCTACCTACAATAATTAACCCCTAATCTGCCGACCGCAAAGCACCGCCACCTACATTATAGCTATGTACCCCTAATCTGCTGCCCCTAACACCGCCGACCCCTATATTATATTTATTAACCCCTAATCTGCCCCCCACAACGTCGCCTCCACCTGCCTACACTTATTAACCCCTAATCTGCTGACCGGACTGCACCGCTATTATAATAAAGTTATTAACCCCTAATCCGCCTCACTCCCGCCTCAATAACCCTATAATAAATAGTATTCACCCCTAATCTGCCCTCCCTAACATCGCCTACACCTAACTTCAAACATTAACCCCTAATCTGCCGATCGGAGCTCACAGCTACTCTAATAAATTTTTAACCCCTAAAGCTAATATTAACCCTAACCCTAACACCCCCCTAAGTTAAATATAATTTTATTCTAACGAAATAAATTAACTCTTATTAAATAAATTATTCCTATTTAAATCTAAATACTTACCTGTAAAATAAACCCTAATATAGCTACAATATAAATTATAATTATATTTTAGGATTTATATTTATTTTACAGGCAACTTTGTATTTATTTTAACCAGGTACAATAGCTATTAAATAGTTAAGAACTATTTAATAGCTAAAATAGTTAAAATAATTACAAAATTACCTGTAAAATAAATCCTAACCTAAGTTACAATTAAACCTAACACTACACTAGCAATAAATAAATTAAATAAAATACCTACAATTATCTACAATTAAACCTAACACTACACTATCAATAAATTAATTAAATACAATTAAATAAACTAACTAAAGTACAAAAAATAAAAAAGAACTAAGTTACAAAAAATAAAAAAATATTTACAAACATTAGAAAAATATTACAACAATTTTAAACTAATTACACCTACTATAAGCCCCCTAATAAAATAACAAAGCCCCCCAAAATAAAAAATGCCCTACCCTATTCTAAATTAAAAAAGTTCAAAGCTCTTTTACCTTACCAGCCCTGAACAGGGCCCTTTGCGGGGCATGCCCCAAAGAATTCAGCTCTTTTGCCTGTAAAAAAAAACACATACAATACCCCCCCAACATTACAACCCACCACCCACATACCCCTAATCTAACCCAAACCCCCCTTAAATAAACCTAACACTAAGCCCCTGAAGATCTTCCTACCTTATCTTCACCATACCAGGTTCACCGATCGGTCCTCGGAAGTCTTGATCCAAGCCCAAGCGGGGGGCTGAAGAGTGACGTCCATCCTCGGGCTGAAGTCTGGATCCAAGCGGCGGCTGAAGAAATCCATCATCGGGCTGAAGTCGGAAGTCCATCATCGGGATGAAGTCTTCTATCAAGCCGCATCTTCAATCTTCTTTCTTCTGGAGCGGAGCCGAGCCATCTTCTTCCAAGCCGACGCGGAACATCCTCTTCAAGCGACACCTACTCGCCGAATGACGGTTCCTTTAAATGATGTCATCCAAGATGGCGTCCCTCGAATTCCGATTGGCTGATAGGATTCTATCAGCCAATCGGAATTAAGGTAGGAATATTCTGATTGGCTGATGGAACAGCCAATAGAATGCAAGCTCAATCTGATTGGCTGATTGGATCAGCCAATCGGATTGAACTTGATTCTGATTGGCTGATTCCATCAGCCAATCAGAATATTCCTACCTTAATTCCGATTGGCTGATAGAATCCTATCAGCCAATCGGAATTCGAGGGACGCCATCTTGGATGACGTAATTTAAAGGAACCGTCATTCGGCAAGTAGGCATCGCTTGAAGAGGATGTTCTGCGTCGGCTTGGAAGAAGATGGCTCCGCTCCGATCCAGAAGAAAGAAGATTGAAGATGCGGCTTGATAAAAGACTTCATCCCGATGATGGACTTCCGACTTCAGCCTGATGATGGATTTCTTCAGCCGCCGCTTGGATCCAGACTTCAGCCCGAGGATGGACGTCACTCTTCAGCCCCCCGCTTGGGCTTGGATCAAGACTTCCGAGGACCGATCGGTGAACCTGGTATGGTGAAGAAAAGGTAGGAAGATCTTCAGGGGCTTAGTGTGGGTGGTGGGTTGTAATGTTGTATGTGTTTTTTTTACAGGCAAAAGAGCTGAATTCTTTGGGGCATGCCCCGCAAAGGGCCCTGTTCAGGGCTGGTAATAGGGTAGGGCATTTTTTATTTTGGGGGGCTTTGTTATTTTATTAGGGGGTTTAGAGTAGGTGTAATTAGTTTAAAATTGTTGTAATATTTTCTAATGTTTGTAAATATTTTTTTATTTTTTGTAACTTAGTTCTTTTTTATTTTTTGTACTTTAGTTAGTTTATTTAATTGTAGTTATTTGTAGGTATTGTATTTAATTAATTTATTGATAGTGTAGTGTTAGGTTTAATTGTAGATAATTGTAGATATTGTATTTAATTAATTTATTGCTAGTGTAGTGTTAGGTTTAATTGTAACTTAGGTTAGGATTTATTTTACAGGTAATTTTGTAATTATTTTAACTATTTTAGCTATTAAATAGTTCTTAACTATTTAATAGCTATTGTACCTGGTTAAATAAATACAAAGTTGCCTGTAAAATAAATATTAATCCTAAAATAGCTATAATATAATTATAATTTATATTGTAGCTATATTAGGATTTATTTTACAGGTAAGTATTTAAATTTAAATATGAATAATTTATTTAATAAGAGTTAATTTATTTCGTTAGAATAAAATTATATTTAACTTAGGGGGGTGTTAGGGTTAGGGTTAAAATTAGCTTTAGGGGTTAAAAATTTATTAGAGTAGCGGTGAGCTCCGATCGGCAGATTAGGGGTTAATACTTGAAGTTAGGTGTTGGCGATGTTAGGGAGGGCAGATTATGGGTTAATACTATTTATTATAGGGTTATTGAGGCGGGAGTGAGGCAGATTAGGGGTTAATAACTTTATTATAATAGCGGTGCGGTCCGCTCGGCAGATTAGGGGTTAATAAGTGTAGGCAGGTGGAGGCGACGTTGTGGGGGGCAGATTAGGGGTTAATTAATATAATATAGGGGTCGGCGGTGTTAGGGGCAGCAGATTAGGGGTACATAGGGATAATGTAAGTAGCGGCGGTTTACGAAGCGGCAGATCAGGGGTTAATAATAATATGCAGGGGTCAGCGATAGCGGGGGCAGCAGATTAGGGGTTAATAAATGTAAGGTTAGGGGTGTTTAGACTCGGGGTACATGTTAGAGTGTTAGGTGCAGACGTAGGAAGTGTTTCCCCATAGAAAACAATGGGGCTGCGTTAGGAGCTGAACGCGGCTTTTTTGCAGGTGTTAGGTTTTTTTTCAGCTCAAACAGCCCCATTGTTTTCTATGGGGGAATCGTGCACGAGCACGTTTTTGAAGCTGGCCGCGTCCGTAAGCACCGCTGGTATCGAGAGTTGAAGTTGCGTTAAATATGCTCTACGCTCCTTTTTTGGAGCCTAACGCAGCCATTCTGTGAACTCTCAATACCAGCGGTATTTAAAAGATGCGGCCAGAAAAAAGCCAGCGTTAGCTACGCACCCCTTTGGACGCAGAACTCTAAATCTAGGCTTTAGGGTTTATTTTACAGGTAAGTATTTAGTTTTAAATAGGAATAATTTATTTAATGATAGTGTAGTGTTAGGTGTAATTGTAACTTAGGTTAGTTTTTATTTTACAGGTAAATTTCTCTTTATTTTAACTAGATAGCTATTAAATAGTTAATAACTATTTAATAGCTATTGTACCTAGTTAAAATAAATTGAAATTTGCCTGTAAAATAAAAATAAATCCTAAGATAGCTACAATAATAATTATAAATAATAATTATTTATATAATAATTATTATTTATATTGTAGCTATATTAGGGTTTATTTTAAAGGTAAGTATTTAGTTTTAAATAGGATTAATTTAGTTAATAAGAGAAATATTATTTAGATTTATTTAATTAATATTTAAGTTAGGGGGGTGTTAGGGTTAGTGTTAGACTTAGGTTTAGGGGTTAATAATTTTATTATAGTGGCGGCGGTGTAGGGGGGGCAGGATAGGGGTTAATAAATTTATTTTAGGTTGCGGCGGTATAGGGGGGGCAGGATAGGGGTTAATAAATTTATTATAGGTGGCGACGGTGTAGGGGGGTTAGATTAGGGGTTAATAAGTTTAATATAGGTTGCGGCGGGGTCCGGGAGCGGCGGTTTAGGGGTTGAACTATTTATTTAGTTGCGGCGAGGTCCGGGATCCGCAGGATAGGGGTTAATAACTTAATTATAGGTTGCGGCGGTATAGGGGGGGCAGGATAGGGGTTACTAGGTATAATATAGGTTGCGGCGGGGTCCGGGAGCGGCGGTTTAGGGGTTGAACTATTTATTTAGTTGCGGCGAGGTCCGGGATCCGCAGGATAGGGGTTAATAACTTAATTATAGGTTGCGGCGGTATAGGGGGGGCAGGATAGGGGTTACTAGGTATAATGTAGGTGGCGGTGGGCTCCGGGAGCGGCGGTTTAGGGGTTAATACATTTATTATAGTTTCGGCGGGGTCTAGGAGCGGCGGTTTAGGGGTTAATAACTTTATTTAGTTGCGGGGGGCTCCGGGGGCGTCGGTATAGGGGGTAGAACAGTGTAGTTAGTGTCGGTGCTTAGTGACAGCTTGTCAATAAAGCTGTCAAAAAGCCGAAGAGCAGCGAGATCGTACTTGGTGCGCGGCTTTTTGACAGATATATTGATAACTTAGGCGAGATTTTTCAGGTCCGCGGCAGCGATGGTGGGCGAGCTTAGGTGGGCATATTTGGCCTGCGAAGACAGGTAAAGTAGACGCGTTGATAACTAGAGGCATTGGACTGTTAGTGATATTTTAGATGTAGTTTAATTCCTCAGTTGTAATGAAGTTGTGCTGTAACTTACTTTTTAATATAGATATGAAATTAAAATACCCTGCACTTCACTTCCCACTTCAAAAGTAAATTTTTCTGTGAGCTCACAGAATTGTTGACCAATCAGCGCTCTCCCCATATGGCACATTTTTTGTAGCTAGAACACTTATGGGAAGTTATCTTCTCATTTAAAGGGATGGAAAGGTCAAAAATGAAATGTGCATGGATGTATTTTAAAAATAATTTTTGAAAGAGAAACATCTTTGTAATATACTTTCATCAGCAAAAATGCTTCTAGTAAAAGATAGTATGTTTTTTCTGTGGCATAAGCACATAAGCTTTAAGGACCCGTGCACCAATATTCAAGCCCAACACCTTCTCAGAGAGCTGCTTTTAAAGACATAATTTGTGTCATATAAGCCACTAATGACTCTCTGCAAAGGTGTGGTGTTTGAATATTAGTGCATGGGCCTTCCCAGGATATGTTGTATACCTCAGAAACACAGGAATAACTTCTACTAGAAGCATTTTTGCTAATGAAAGTATATTGCAAAAAATGCTTATATTTGAAATTGAAATGCACCCATGCCCATTTCATTTTTGACCTTTCTATCCCTTTAACCCCTTAATGACCGAGGACGTGCAGGGTACGTCCTCAAAAAAAAGGCAGTTAATGCCTGAGGACGTACCCTGCACGTCCTCGGTGTGGAAAGCAGCTGGAAGCGATCCTGCTCGCTTCCAGCTGCTTTCCGGTTATTGCAGTGATGCCTCGATATGGAGGCATCCTGCAATAACCATACATGGCCATCCGATGCAGAGAGAGCCACTCTGTGGCCCTCTCTGCACCGGACATCGATGGCCGGTATCGTTGGTGGGTGGGAGCCGACTTGGGAGGCGGGTGGGCGGCCATCGATGTGCTGTGTTAAGTCACGGGGGGTGGGATCGGGGGCGGCACCGCCGGGGGCGCGCACGGACGCGCGCGCGTGCACGGAGGGTGGCGGGCGGGTGCGTGCACGGGGCGGGAGCGGGTGGGAACCGCTACACTACGGAAAAATTTTTAAGTAATAATTGGCCTAATCTTGTTTGTGCAAAAGCACAAAAAGAGATCGTGGAGGGGTGGGGGGTTGGTTTTGTGTGGGGGGAAGCTACACTACAGAAATGCTTACAAAATGAAAAATAAAGACATTTTTTCTTCTAAACTGGGTACTGGCAGACAGCTGCCAGTACCCAAGATGGCGCCTATCAAGTTAGAGTGGGAGGGTTATAGAGCTGTTTGGGGGGGGATCAGTGAGGTTGGGGGCTAAGGGGGGATCGTACACAGCAGCATATGTAAATATGCTTTTTTTAAAAATAAAAAAAAAAATAGCTTTTATTTTAGTACTGGCAGACTTTCTGCCAGTACTTAAGATGGCGGGGACAATTGTGGGGTGGGGGAGGGAAGAGAGCTGTTTGGGAGGGATCAGGGGGTCTGATGTTTCAGGTGGGAGGCTGAGCTCTACACTAAATCTAATATTAACCCTGCAAGCTACCTAATTAACCCCTTCAATGCTAGCCATAATACACGTGTGATGCGCAGCGGCATTTAGCGGCCTTCTAAATACCAAAAAGCAACGCCAAAGCCATATATGTCTGCTATTTCTGAACAAAGGGGATCCCAGAGAAGCATTTACAACCATTTGTGCCATAACTGCACAAGCTGTTTGTAAATGATTTCAGTGAGAAACCTAAAATTGTGAAACATTTTACGTTTTTTTTTAATTTGATCGCATTTGGCGGTGAAATGGTGGCATGAAATATACCAAAATGGGCCTAGATCAATACTTGGGGTTGTCTACTACACTAAACTAAAGCTAAAATTACCCCAAAAAGCTCCCTACATGCTCCCTAATTAACCACTTCACTGCTGGGCATAATACACGTGTGGTGCGCAGTGGCATTTAGTGGCATTCTAATTACCAAAAAGCAACACCAAAGCCATATAAGTCTGCTATTTCTGAACAAAGGGGATCCCAGAGAAGAATTTACAACCATTTGTGCCATAATTGAACAAGCTGTTTGTAAATAATTTCAGTGAGAAACCTAAAGTTTGTGAAAAAATTTGTGAAAAAGTGAACGATTTTTTTTATTTGATCGCATTTGGCGGTGAAATGGTGGCATGAAATATACCAAAATGGGCCTAGATCAATACTTTGGGTTGTCTACTAAAAAAAAATATATACATGTCAAGGGATATTCAGGTATTCCTGAAAGATATTAGTGTTCTAATGTAACTAGCGCTAATTTTGAAAAAAAATGGTTTGGAAATAGCAAAGTGCTACTTGTATTTATGGCCCTATAACTTGCAAAAAAAGTAAAGAACATGTAAACATTGGGTATTTCTAAACTCAGGACAAAATTTAGAAACTATTTAGCATGGGTGTTTTTTGGTGGTTGTAGAAATGTAACAGATTTTGGGGGTCAAAGTTAGAAAAAGTGTTTTTTTTTTCAATTTTTCCTCATATTTTATAATTTTTTTATAGTAAATTATAAGATATGATGAAAATAATGGTATCTTTAGAAAGTCCATTTAATGGCGAGAAAAACGGTATATAATATGTGTGGGTACAGTAAAGGAGTAAGAGGAAAATTACAGCTAAACACAAACACCGCAAAAATGTAAAAATAGCCTTGGTCCCAAACGGACAGAAAATGGAAAAGTGCTGCGGTCATTAAGGGGTTAATTATCTAATTTTCTATTAAAAAATCATCATATTACATTATAACTTCATGAATATGAATTTCTGGTAAAATCCTCAAAATCACTAAGTTTTTGTCCTGTTACAGATAAAAATTATTGGAATATACCCTTTGGGGACGATTTTTACCAAATGGCGGGCTACATGCTTCGCTGTAGCGAATCATGTCCGCCAGACATCGCTGAATGCCAATCGGCCACTAACAGGGGGTGTCAATCAACCTGATCAGATACGTATCTGATCGGATTGATTGCTGCCTCAGAGGCGGCAGACAAGTTAAGGAGCAGCGGTCTTAAGACCGCTGCTTCTTAACTGCTGTTTCCGGCAAGCCTGAAGGCTCATGCGGAAACAGGGGTATCAGGGGCCATTGGGCCCTTGATAAATCGGACCCTTTTTCTTCAAACTGATATCCCTACATCTTCTGTCCTTGAGTATGTTGCATCTTATTTTTAACAATAAAAGGTCAAAGAAACAATTTGCTCTGTTTTGTTTTAAATTTGCCACGGACTGCTCCATCAAGATTGTCAACAAAGAGTTGTCATCTGTTAAACATTTGTAGCAATCTGATTAATACATGTTAGAATGTTGTCAAAGTCTGCTCAAATGAATCATTTCGTTTTCAATTACTTAGCATTTTGTTTTCCTATATGCATCTGTTATTTGGATGACAGAGCTGCCTCATAAAGTAACCTTTTTTAAATGTGTTTTATAGAGACGATTTGTACCGTATACAACAAGGGAGAACATGTATCTTTACTCAATCATTTGATTGTAATCCTTCAATCGATTGTTCTTTCATCACTAAGCCTTTGTTGATGGAGTTTTAAGTTAAATCAATCCTTAAATCACAAAGACATAGTGGCAAATATTTCTTAAAGGGACATAATACTCATATGCTAAATCACTTGAAACTGATGCAGTGTAACTGTAAAAAGCTGACAGGAAAATATCACCTGAGCATCTCTATGTAAAAAAGGAAGATATTTTACCTCACAATTTCCTCAGCTCAGCAGTGTAAGTTCTGTGTAAAAATGTTATACTCAGCTGCTGCTCAGCTGCAGGTAAAAAAATAAAATAAAATGAAGAAATGAACAGCAGCCAATCAGCATCAGCAGTGCTGAGGTCATGAACTCTTTTACTGTGATCTCATGAGATTTCACTTAACTCTCATGATATTTCATTGTAAACTTCCTTACACTGAATAGGGAAATAAGATGAGTGTGCACGAAAGCTCCCTCCTTCCGCTGTCCCGGGACAGACATACCGATTTGTTGCTTAGAAGTCCTTTACAATGAGATGTGGCTACTGAGAAACTTTTGAGGTAAAATATCTTCCTTTTTTACATAGAGATGTTCAGGTGATATTTTCTAGTTAGCTTTTTACAGCTATACTGCATCACTTTCAAGTATTTAAACATTTGGGTATTATGGCCCTTTAACTCATCTTTCCTGGAAAACAGTTAAAAAGTTGCATACCGAGGCAAGATGATCTGGGATTTAATCATATTAATCACAATTATCAAGGGCATGCAGCTTGAGTTTGTCAGACTAAAACAGCAAATTATATTTTTCATGGAGTATATATCTGTAGTTAACAGTACCTTCTGGTACTATTACTATTATCAATATATGCTTTCATTTCCAATAATGTTGTACATATTTGTGTAACTGTGTTAGTGCAATAAAGTGCATTCACAGTTTTCTAATTAAGTGTACGGAGTCTGTTTGCCATTACCAGGATAACAGATTATTTCTTAGATCCAGTTGCCTTGTAAAATTCCAAAGTTCTTCTGTTATTTGGAAGCTTCTATGTTGGCCCTTTTCATGCTTCTCTCCACAGTCATCCTTGGGAGGATAAAACTTCACTTGACATACTATGAATCTTGTTTAACGTATAATAGTTCAGCATTCCTTCTTGTACTGTCAATATATGGCAATCCTGGGCTTTTTCTTGTGTAAATTGTTTTTCTTTTTTTCTGATTTTGAATAAAATCCTCAGCAATTTGCCCAACTTTGTATAGTGTCGCTATGATTTAATTTGCTTAAAGGGGCAGTAAAATCATATTTAGAATTTTATTATTCAGATAGAACATTCAATTTTGAACAACTTTCCAATTTACTTCTATTATTTAATTTGCTTCCTTCTCTTGTTATCTTTTGCTTAAAGGTTTATCTAGGTAAGCTCAGGAGCAGCAAAGAACCTAGGTTCTAACTGCTGATTGGTAGCTGCGTATATATATATATATATATATATGTATATATATATATATATATATATAAACTTTGATTGTCATTGGCTCACCCATGTGTTCATTTCGAAATAGTGCATTGCTGCTCCTTTAACAAATTATACCAAGAGAAGGAAGCAAATTTGATAATAGAAGTAGAAGAAGTAATTGTATGTTCTACCTCAGTGTTAATTTCGTCGACTAAAACTAGACTAAAATTACTATAAAACTAAAGAAATTTTGATAACTAAAATACGACTAAAACTAAAATGGCATTTTAGTCAAAAGACATCGAGGCCTATTTAACAAATGTCTGTCGGACCTGATCCGACAGTGCGGATCAGGTCCAACAGACATCGTTGAATGCGGAGAGCAATACGCTCTCCGTATTCAGCATTGCACCAGCAGCTCTTGTGAGCTGCTGGTGCAACGCCACCCCCCGCCAGTAGGGGGTGTCAATCAACCCAATCGTACTCGATCGGGTTGTATTCCGGTTATTCCTGTCCGCCTCATCAGAGTAGGCGGACAGGGTTATGGAGCAGCAGTCTTTGTGACCACTGCTTCATAACTGCTGTTTCTGGCGAGCCTGCAAGCTCGCCAGAAACACGGGCCATCAAGTTCCATTTGGAGCTTGATAGATAGGCCCCTATGACTAAAACTAAATCAAAATTTGCTGACAAAACCATTTTATGCAAGGTTTTATAACCAATCCATATCCAATTACTGCTCTTTTGTAAAATTTACGAAACTTCATTTGATTAAATTTTAAGATAAAGACATATACCACAACAGTTAAATCTGTTAAATCTGTATTGCATGTTCAAGCCTTAATACCATAAATAAAAACAGGTTAATAAACCTTTACTCCAGGAGTATATAATGAGTTTGGAAGTTCTAGAGTAGTGCTAATATCGTTGCAGAAAGTGTTTTGAATCTGTGAACAAACAATTGATTCTTCCTATAGAAATAAGCATAAACCACGAATATGGGTTTAAGTTATGCTGTGCCTGTGCTAGCTGCAGAAACTTTTTGCTGTGTTGAGTTACTTGATACTTATTTTAATTATTAACAGAGAACTGTTAACGTTTTTTATATTAGGTCATTTGTTCAATACAGCCAATACAGTTTACAGTTTTATTTTTTTATATTTTAAAGTTGCACTTCTGTTTATGAAACTTGGTTTTATTTAATTTTAAGTTTAATAAAGATGTTACATATCACAACGGCTAAATCTGTGTCTGTATTGCATGTTTAAACCTTAATACCATAAATATTAACAGGTGTTATGTTTACTCCTGGAGTATATAATTAGTTTGCAAATTATAGAGAAATGCTTAAATAATGCATTACACTTTAACTACACCCCTACTGGAGATTCAGTAGACTAAAACTAGACTAAAACTATAACAATTCAGATGACTAAAATTCAACTAAAATTAAAATGGCATTTTAGTTAAAAGACTAAAACTAAGATTAAATTGAAATTTGTCGTCAAAATTAACTTTGTTCTACCTGAATCATCAAAGACAAATTTGGGGTTTTATGTTCCTTTAACTTCTAGCTTTTCCAGTATATGGGATCATCAGAGCTTTTCACTTACAGTTTATAGGAACATCAAAAATACCACAAGGACCAGGCGCACACCAAAACTGATTATTTCATAGACATACTAGATTAAAGATAACCAGTTCCCATGTTAATGCAGAAGAAAAAGTTTTAATTACGATTTGTTCTTATTAAGAACAACACAAACACAAGCTCTACCAAATTATTACTATTTATTCTGGAATCTATTGGAAATCCTACAACACATCTCCTACAGGGAAAACCTAGCAAGGATTATGAATGTTTCCTCTCTCTCAACTGACAATGTGACACAAGCAAACAGTTGGTTATTATGGATAATCTAAAAAAGAAAATCCCACCTACTAAGGGGCGGAACTACTATTGGTGCAGCAGGTGCAGTGGCACCGGGGCCCAACTGCTGGGTGGGGGGGGGGGGCATAGCAGTCAGTCTATAAATAGGCTTGTGCAGAATGTGTACAATCCTAATAAAGGTGAGTCTTTTATTAGTGCAGGTTGCAGGTATAGCTACCTATTTATTTATCCTCAAAATCACTATACAGAGATACCTTTTGGGGGGCCCAACATTTTTTTTCTACATGGGCCTTCTTTTGAGTAGGTCCGCTACTGCACCTACTAGATGGGATGGAGCAGATATGAACTCTTATGTGTATATACCAGTAAATTAATTTCCATGTATCAGATCCTAGCATGTACAACTACAAGAGGTTGGAATGGTACTATATATTCTGAGCTTCTGAACTTTTATCATAATTGTCTTAGAAGGAAAACACATGGCTACTTATGTTTTTGTAGCTTATACTTAAAGGGATATGAAATCCAAAAATGGTCTTTTGTGATTCAGACAGGGCATACCATTTCAAAAAAAGTTTAAA